>NC_140966.1:27775155-27927655 GCF_056783735.1 Eptatretus burgeri | reverse complement strand
CTTAGGTGAGATATCTCGGTAAGTATATGTGTAGTTAGGCCCAAACCCGTTGTCTAGAGGGAATAAATGTCATTCATGCGTGCTGCGACTCTTCAGGATAGCCGTTTTTCTTTTACTATCTTTATTTTGGACCAACCGCCATTATTACCACCACCAACCACGTCTCAACAGTCATCACAACATCAACCACCCACCACAACGCCGCTTCACCACAACAGCCACGACCTTTACCGTCACACCTCGCAACCGTCGCATCGCCACCGTTCTTGCGCCGCTTGTGGGTACCGGTACTGGACTCGTGCAGGGCGCGCACCGAACAGCATGTACAAAACATCACGGACTTTCCGCAGAAAAACGGATCAAAAACGACTCACGCCCACTTTTGTTCCGTCCAATCGGTGAGCGAGGGGCGATTTGGCCCCGCCTCCAGGGCGTTGGAGGGCAGTCGCTATATGCAAATTCATGGATCAAAAAGCATTCACGCCCACTTTTTCTCGGGCCAATGGGGAGCGAGGTGAAAGGTCGAAGGCAGGGGGTCAAAGGCGAAGCCATGGGGCTTATATAAGCGGCTGCGTTCGTCAGAAAGGTGGTGTGCGTTGGAAAGAGTGAGTTCGGAGTTCAAGAGAGTCGTCGGTGGAGCTGGAAGGAAGTTGCGCGTTGGAACGAGCTGTGCGTTGGAACGAGTTGTCGGCGGAGCTGTGGAGAGGTGGCGACGGCGAAGACGGACGAGGGGGTGCTCGCGTCGGTGCCGGGAGCTGAAGGCGGGAGGCCGACGGCGCGACCTGGTCGAGGTGGAGATGCTCGTCGCGGGACCCGAGACAGAATAAAAATCCTCCTTTCCCCGAGCATCAGCAACCCCCTCCTGTTTCCCCCCGCGCTGAGATAGTGCGACAAAAGGGGGCCCCCTTTCCACCCCCTACCAGACACTGTCCGCGAGGCCCGCGGAGTTGGGGCACCATCGCCACTTCGCGCCTCATCATCAGACGGGTAGGCCCGACCCGGTCTCGGCCCCAGGCCCGCCTCATCCTTGAGGGTGTTCTTTTTCTTGGTTTTGGGTATGTGTTGTCGGCGCCGTCTGTGAAGTAGAATTGTATAAGTGTTGCCGTGTGCTCGGTAGTCGGATAGCTCTGCATTGTGTCTTCGCTTTTACATTTGCTTTTTGTGTAAAATTGCATTGTGTTTCTTTTCCTTTTACATGTGCTTTTGGTGGAATTGTATATGTGTGCTTTCCGTTCATCGCGAATAAATGTGCTTTATGTTGAACTGTTTTCCCGCTTCGCTTCGTCATTTCTTTCATTGAATCCACATCTTGCTTCACGTAAAGGGTTGGTCCTGGGCTAAGACGCCCGATAATTAATCAAACCGTCGAGGCCGACGAATAACACCGCTCGATTATCCCGATAGTACGGAACGGGTCGCTTAAGTGGCCCGTGTCCGAAGTCGACCTGCGGCGAGGTGCGATCGCCCGGTCTACCCTCCGTGTGGGTACTTAGGTAGGTCGAATTTGGCGAGCAACCCTATCCCACGCGGGGGCCGATTGGCTCGATCGCGGTGAGACCGAAAGGTCCACCCGTGACTGGTTCCCGGCGTTAGTCCGAGAGGGTCACGACTGGATTGTCCGTCCGGTGGGCGACGTGCCGCGATTCGAGTTACGTAGCCGTCAGCACGCCGGCGGGCGCGAATCCGCAACAATATATATATATATATATATATATATATATATATATATATATATATATATATATATATATAAATATATATATATATATATATCGAAATAGTTCTCGCCAGTTGTAGTTATATATGGAGGTGAGTTATCGCCAGTACTCCAAACAAATTACGAATTCCTCATGCTCCTTCCTATACAGCATAAAGTTGTGGGTGACAGCATTGGCTGAGGGCACGGCTGTGCCGCTGATGCAACGCCCCTATTGCCAGTGCACTGGTCCTCATTTTGACGACCTCAGAATGATGACCGGCTGAGTCCATCCACCTGGTGTTAATTCAACGGTTGGACAAGGACTTGAAATCAAGACCTTAAGATCTTAAGCTAGCCACCTTTACCGTTGAGGCAACACCTGTCTATTATTCTATAATCACGTTGACAACTGGCAATTCGTGTAACTATGCGAGTTCACTTCCGTAGTCAAACTATTGGTAGTTATCTTGATGTTATTACCGTATCTTTTACGGTTGTAAAATATTGTGCAGTTCATCTCTTGAAACTCCAATTTCCTGCTTCTCTTGATTGCAGCTTTACTTGATTCAATGTTGTGGATTTATAAGTAAAATTTCTGCAAAAGGTTCCAAGTTGTGGATTTATATGTAAGCAATCACATCCAGATACTTTGCCTTTTAAAGTGCGATAAATAAGACGTTTGATTGCACATACTCTCTTCATTCAGAACTCAAAGTACAATTCTCTACTCTTTTGGCCTGTATCTACATTGCAACCACTCTGCAGGTGTTTAACCATTGAGTGGTTGAATTTTATTTGGGAAATCTTGATATTCTTACTTGCACAAGCACAAATTAAATACTTGTTAAACTAGGAGGGCACTCGGTAGAGTGCATACCTCCGCCACGTAATGTCTGATCCACGAGAACATATGGGGCCCATTACATTTTTGAAATATCATGCTATACAGGACTATATCGTTTTTGGCCCTATCTCTCAATGGTGAGGAATCACTGAAAAATTCTAGTCGTCGAATCCAGATGCGTATCTTCACCGAAATTGAACAAATGTTTACTTGTCACATACCCAACCTGTCCACCAAGTTTCGTCCGAATCCGCCCACAACTTTTTGAGATATCATGATCAATATCATTTTTGGTCTGATCTCTCAATGGTGAAGAATCACTGAAAAATTCTCGTAGTTGAATCCGGATCCAGATCGTCACCAAAATCTAATCAGTTCGTCCTTTTCAAACATCGAACCTGTCCACAAAATTTCATCCAAATCCGTCTGCAACTTTTTGAGATGTCTTGTACACAAACAGACAAACAAACAAGAAGAGGACGTTGTGCAGAGCACGAGACTTGCAAAATCCATGAAACAAATTTGACCTCAAAAATAATTGGCAGTTGAATTCAATGACCAAATATGCAACTCCTCTTCAAATTTCAAGTCAATCGGATGAATATGGGCCTATGTTGACCTTTTCACCTTAAAAAACAATAGGCCTCTTCCTTATGACAAACTCAACCATGTGGTGGAGTTTTGAGAAAATCGGTTTAAAATTGTGATCGGTCCACAATTGAAAGAAAGACAGACAGAATAACAAAATTGACGAACCAACATGCTTGAAAAATCTTCGATTTGGCAAGTAACAAAGACAGAAAGGCGTAAAAACATAACCTCCTTCACCTTCGGTGGTGGAAGTAATAAAAGAATAGCAACAATAAATAGGTAACCAAGCCTGGTGTTGGCTTAATGGTTAAGCTTACTGGCTTTTGATGTTAAGATCTTGAGTTCAAGCCTTTATTTTTTTACCCAATGAATTAACACCAAGTGGGTTGACTCACACCCTCAGAAAATTATGCAACCAAGCATCCACAAGCTGTATACGAATAAATAGGCTACCTTTCCCAGCGGCCTCCTCCACATTCTATTTTCCACTGCCCAATGCACCATGCTGGAATCGGTAAGTTGTTTTCACTGTGGGATAGTTTATTTCTAAAAATTTCGTGACTGTACATAGAGTTCACCTGTACAATAGTCACAGAGTGAGCAGGAGGCAGTGGTGGTGCGCCATTCGGTAAGGTAGCTGTTAAAATGTCCAATACTTGGGGCGGTGTTAAAGGGTTCAGTGCTGGCATCATCGAAGGCATATTGATTTATCACGAGCTCGAGAGAGCTGGTGGCAAATGGGGGTTCAGATAATGTAGTGTGGGTACCTGTCGGTACATGTGTGTATTTCTGACACATATGGAATGGGAACTGCTTTGGGACCAAAGGGTTCTTAGTTTGAGTGAAAGCCAAGTCTACACCCTCAAACTACCATGATTGCGTGGTTGGCTGTCAGTCTGGTGATTGTGACATTAATATAGCACCTTAGAGCATTCGTGTGTGTGTGTGTGTGTGTGTGTGTGTGTGTGTGTGTGTGTGTGTGTGTGTGTGTGTGTGTGTGTGTGTGTGTGTGTGTGTGTGTGTGTGTGTGTGTGTGTGTGTGTGTGTGTGTGTGTGTGTGTGTGTGTGTGTGCACATGCAACAGTGCAGTTGTCTTAAGTTTATGGAAACCCACGATGTAATCATTTAAGTGTTGGTGATTTTAACGAAGCAGAAATGGTTGCTTTGCAATATGTCATCGCTTTCTCCCTCACTCCAACTTTGTTGCAGACACAAGCAAACTGAAATGCAAAAATAAGTTGTTGTTTTAGAAGAAAAAAAAAAAAACACACAAACAGTTGGAAATTGTCGACTGTTTAATTTCCCTAAGGAGAGAGACTTTATAGTCAGTTAAGGTTTATTGGGGTTCACCTGGAGAAGATTTTCTTTACGTGCGATGTTTCTACATGCAAGTTGTACTTTTACTGAGCGCCCGTTGCAACATCAGTGTGCAGAGTTGTAACTCTCCATCTGTATCGTTCTCACCAAATCGACATTGTGTGAAAGAAGCAATTTATACACTCATCATTATTGTGTATGAGGGTTTGTTGAAAAGTAATGCCTCCTATTGTTTTTCTCTAAAATAGGGAAAGATATTTCAATGAAACAGACAGATTCTAAAATCAATCTCTTTTCTACCATGGTGCATATTTATTTCTCAATAATCACCACGGGGGTCCACACATTTCTGCTAACGTTCAAGTCGCTTAGTGATGTCACGATAGCACTGTGCATCCTCCTGACTTAACCAGTGGCCTTGACCTCATCGTCATAAGAAAAATGTTCTCCACTCATGTATTCTTTAAATTTGAGGGAGAGATGAAAATCTGATGTCGCCAAGTCGCGGATGGTGATCCTTTGTGGCAGTCCTTCCTCCACTGACCATCTCTTATTATCAGGATTGTAAGGTAATGATGCACCCAACTCTCATCTCCAATCATTCATCCCAACTCTCATCTCCAGTGCTTCACGCTTCACAGCACTGACGTCATGCTGCCCTCTGCCATTTTGACTCACACAGCCCTGAGATATCTGGTGTCAGAATTACGAAACTTCGCACCCAGTGACGGGAAGAACTAATGTGTGGACTGCGCTTTGTTTCATTCGAATATCTATCTTTACCTGTTTTGGAGAAAATGGGAAAAAAAATAATGAAATATGTATACACAACAAAAGCAAAAATCACAATTTCTCTCTCCCTTTTCCTCTACCAGATATGTAGATGGTCCACACCTAATATTTCTTCAGACGTTCAGACATGCCCTTAGTCATAGGTTACGTGCAGTCTGGTAATGAACATAATGAGATGAGGTTTTAATTAACACCCATGACAGAACGATGAGGGACTCTTGAGACCTTTTGAGCAAATACTGAGAAGAAACCAATGAGTTTTCACTTTGCACTGCTTGCTTATAGAGACATTTTGTCAGGCTTTTGGAGATATTTTATACATTTCATTAAAAAAAAAAAATTGGTATTGAAATGAAAGGTTTGACACCTACCTTTTGATTTGTTCTCGTATCCCATTGGACGCTCGACATTCATGCAGTCTCATGGGGTAAATGCTTTGGTTATAACTTGGGGCCTAATGTGCAAGGTTGCAAAGCCTAAACTCGAACAATAGAGGGAATTTGTAATTTGGTCTGGGTATTCTCCCAAAAGACTACCCTTACAATATTATGTAAATGAATTAAAATGGGTTCTTATAATCTTGCAGTACATGAGAAATATTTTGGACACGAAGTTAGACACCGTACAAGGTGAGAGATGCATCAGTGGCAGACTTTCTGATTGAGCTCGAAAAGTATGACAAGGCAGTAGAAACTTAAGCTCGGTAGATATAACCAGATGAATGCCAAAGAATATTATACTATACGTGAAAGATTGTTTTTAATAGTTAGTGCCGGTATATTCGTTATCTCCTTAACCCTATAATTATTGCTACGTGACCTCGATCCAGAGTGCCATGGATTATGCTTCCTACGTTGGGATAGTGCAGCTGCTTCCCATAATTTTCTCTTGAGGTCATAGACGCAAAGGCCATAAAAGACAATGATATCTGGTGGCAAGAAGCTGAATTTTTGCATCTGTTTGCTCATTGCAGGCAGGCTGATGGCTTTGCATTATTATACGGATTCTCTTCTGCACTTAGTGGATACAAACTCAAGAACAAGAAGGAGCTGATACTCTCGGTCCCCCACCTTTTGGATGGTATGAGGAATAGCTGTGTGTAATATGAAAGCTAAATCTTGATATCGCCATGGCAACATCACTCAGCCAATCACAGCTGTGCTCTAATCAGGATGAGACAATGTCATGAGGAATATATATCTGCAATATGAAAGCAAAATCTTCAACGATTTTGAAATATCACGTACACAAAAGTACATGGACAGATGATCAGTCAGTCAGATGGAGCTCATTTTAATGTCCCCGGTCTCC
Source organism: Eptatretus burgeri (assembly GCF_056783735.1). Taxonomy (NCBI): domain Eukaryota; kingdom Metazoa; phylum Chordata; class Myxini; order Myxiniformes; family Myxinidae; genus Eptatretus; species Eptatretus burgeri. Next base: position 27,921,101 of record NC_140966.1, on the reverse strand, counting down.
GACATTGGCAGAAGTCAGAGAACAACAAGAAAGGCGCTGAAAGAACAGGAAGTGGAAATCATGGATGAAAGAACAATGAAACAATGAGAAATCTGCAATCACAAAGAAATCGCCAAGCCTCCCCTGCACGGGAGAGGCTTCACCTTGACAATCACCCGTGACTTACCCTTGTCCTGCGATCCAATGATGGCCATCTTTTTTTTCAGACCACCATATGACCTTGACCTTCAACATTTGGGATAGAATGTAAATTAAGAAAATGTGTCCCAATCATGAAATCGGAAAATCATCATGAAATTTCATCATGAAAATCAGGAAAATCATTCCAGTTATGATAAAAAAAACGTCTTTTTGTTAATTCGGTCACAATCCGAAAAAAGTAGGTCAAGGACACAAATCAAATATCAGGTGCACAATGTAAGTACGCCAATATGTTACAAGATCATCTTGGAAGGCCAAACGGGCTTTGAAGTTCCGCATTGGCAAAATTGAGCAATAACAAAAACGTGTTATTTCTTTCAGACCATCATTTAAACTTGACCTTTTAACCTGGAGGGTTATGATGTAAATTAACCGTAAATGTGCCTTACTCTTGGCTATCTAGATAGGTGATCTTGTTCTGATCAGACGAACCTTAATTGAGTTTTTATGTCTATCATTGGGTGATGACCTTAAAAATTAGTTCAAGGTCAAAAAACTATGTTAACACCAAATACTTTTTATTCCCATTATTGTTGAAAAATTTCATTCCGAAAGTCGCAGCCAATTCCGAGATACAGCTCGGCATAAGATACATTGGCAGAAAAACCTAAATGGCAGTTTAATACTCTGAGGGGTGTAAGACCTTGACCTTGAACCCAGAGGGATATAATGTAAATTAAGCGTCAATGCGGCTTGCTTTAAGGCAGGATAAAAGAGGAACAAATGAGTGAAGTTGAGCAGTGGGCCTGGATTTTAGGAGTTCCAGCAGAAGTTGGTTATTGGCCAAATAGCAGTGCTCTAGAAAAAAAAAACTTGGATTCGGGAGGGGAGAGCAGAGGATGGAAGGGACAGAGGGGACAAGAACAGAATGGAGGTGGTAGAAGAAGGAGAGAGAAATACTCCATTGAGTTGTGGATATAGACTTTGTCATTTGTAGGCATTTATAAAGACTTGACATGAAGGATGATGCCCAGTCAATGACTGACTTTGGAGGCCAACTTGGATACTTGCTAAGGAGAGATTGTAGCTGATGGTGAGGCCCAAAATTTGAGGGACAACTTCTTCAAGAAGTTTGTCCATGAAGTATATAGAAGGGTTCTGTGTTGCCTTGTGAGTACTCTCACCTTGCATGCTCATTCTGATGAAAAATACCATCGTCAATTGAACATGCCACTATTATGGCTCAATGCTATTGTTGTGGTTACCAAATTCGCAAACCACCATTCAGGTCCCTTAGGTGAGGTATCTCGGCAAGTATATGTGTAGTTAGGCCCAAACCCGTTGTCTAGTGGGAATACATGTCATTTATGCGAGCTGCGACTCTTCAGGATAGCCGTTTTTCTTTTACTATCTTTATTTTGGACCAACCGCCATGATTACCACCACAACCACAACATCAACCACCAACCACAACGCCGCTTCACCACAACCGCCACGACCTTCACGTCACACCTCGCAACCGTAGCATCGCCACCGTTCTTGCCCCGCTGTGGGTACCGGTGTTGGACTCGTGCAGGGCGCACGTTGAACAGCGTGTACAAAATCACGGATTTTGTGCTTCAAAAACGGATCAAAAACGACACACGCCCACTTTTTGCCGTCCAACCGGTGAGCGAGGGGCGATTTGGCCCCGCCTCCAGAACGATCGATATATGCAAATTTGTGGATCAAAAAGCCTTCACGCCCACTTTTTCTCGGGCCAATGGGGAGCGAGGTGAAAGGTCAAAGGGAGGGGGTCAAAGGCGAAGCTACGGGGGATAAAAGGACCGTGTTCGTCAGTCAGAGCCGTGTGGAAGTCTGGAGCCCGAAGCCTGCAGTAGCTGGAGAAGCTGAAGAGAGTCGAACGAGGAGAGCCCAAAGAAGAGTCCAGGGTGGAGAGTCCAGAGGCGGAGAGGCGGCAGCGGCGAAGGCAGACGAGGGGGTGCTCGCGACGGTGCCGGGAGCTGCACGCCCGAGGAAGGCCGGCAGCGCGACCTGGCCGAGGTGGAGACGCACACCAGGGATAATAAAGATCCTCTATACCCCGAGCATCAGCAACCCCCTCCTGTTTCCCCCCGCGCTGAGATAGTGCGACCAAGGGGGCCCCTTTCCCACCCCCTGCCAGACACTGTCCGCGAGGCCCGCGGAGTGAGGCGCCATCGCCGCTCCGCGTCTCATCACCAGACGGGTAGGCGCGACCCGGTCTCGGCCTCAGGCCCGCCTCATCCTTGAGGGTATTCTTTTCCTTGGTTTTGGGTATGTGTTGTCGGCGCCGTCTGTGAAGTAAAATTGTATAAGTGTTGCCGTGTGCTCGGTAGTCGGTATTAGCTCTGCATTGTCTTCGCTTTTATATTTGCTTTTTGTGTAAATGGAATTGTGTTTTCTTTTTTTGTGTGCTTTTGGTGGAATTGAATATGTGTGCTTCCCGTGTGCCGCGAATAAATGTGCTTTTGTGTTGAACTGTTTCCCGCTTCGCTTCGTCTTTTTCTCCCATTGAATCCCCATCTTGCTTCACGTAAAGGGTTGGTAGTGGGCTGAATACGCCCGATAATTAATCGAACCGTCGAGGTCGACGATAACACCGCTCGGTTATTCTGATAGTACGGAACGGGTCGCTTAAGTGGCCCGTGTCCGAAGTCGACCTGCGGCGAGGTGCGATCGCCCGGTCTACCCTCCGCGTGGGTACTTAGGTAGGTCGAATTTGGCGAGCAACCCTATCCCACGCGGGGGCTGATTGGCTCGATCGCGGTGAGACCGAAAGGTCCACCCGTGACTGGTTCCCGGCGTTAGTCCGAGAGGGTCACGACTGGATTGTCCGTCCGGTGGGCGACGTGCCGCGATTCGAGTTACGTGGCCGTCAGCACGCCGGCGGGCGCGAATACCGCAACACTATTATACGTTACAACAACAGCAGATTAAAATAAATCAGTCAAGCTTACAATGTCATATTTAATTGGGGGGTCATGGGGAGGATTGGGGATGAGAAAAGTTTTACAGGCTCAGGGACATAGTGCAAATATCTGGTCAACTTGCTGAAGAACTATTTTTTTCTGGCATGAAGTTTATTGGGATTATGTTTAACTTGTGGTGGTTTTATATTCACAAAATACCAATCATTCAACAGGAATAGTTCAGGATTTTGATTCTTCCAAGATGGAGTTTTCTTCCCACTTCCATCCATATCCAGCATGACGAAGTGACGGGTTCACATTCTCGAGTTGAAGGTAAACTGCGAGTCATCAGGCCATCATGCTCTTCTTATCCACTGCAGCTGCTCGCTGGTAGTAAGATGAAATGGTGGAAAGGCAACACCTTTCATCCATGGATGTTTCCCATATTTAGTGAGAACATTCAGGAACATGACAATTATGGTTAACCAATTTGGAATTATACTCTGTTTGACTTTCATTTGAATAGCTGGAATTAGACCCTCATTACCAATCAAATACTAAAACCCCATCAACCACTGCACAAAGAATTTACCACCCATGTTTCCTCAAATTCTGTTAATTTACCCTCATGTTTATAAAAACTAAACTCGAGTTTAATCCCAGCAACCACAACATTCTTAAGAAGCAACAATAGATTGCAATCCCTCTCAGATAAACATTCAAGTTTCACTTTCCGAGTCTTATAGATCACCGTCTTTGCCTAAGCCAACAAAAAATTGGCAAAAGACGCTTCCTTTCTAAAACCTGGCAGAGATTTAACACCAAAAATGAAAACTCTGAAATTTAAACACAATGATAAATTGCTAAACAGTTCCTTCAGCAAGTGAAACTAGAACTACGTTGTCGATGGCACACCATCACATATTCCCGTGCAGTGCTTTGTCCCATTAACGCAAGGTGAAATTTTATCTTGCAAAATGGATTGACTCTTCTTTTCTATTTGATGTGCTTTATGACCAAAGACTTACTTTGTTTCCTAAATCAGAAGTCATTGCAAGCATGTCAACATTTCATAAAACATGAATTTAACACTGTCCAGCAATATAGAACTGTGCATCAATTTAATCAAAGGAATGAACTGTGTATAATATTAATTATAATTATTCATAATCAATTAGATAAATACAGTAAAACCTGTGACTGTTTGTCACTCATGGGGGCCACATAAGTAAGTTCTTTATAAAAGAATTTACCATGTACAATGGTAAATACACTTAAAAAAAATCGGCCCCCATGACCCCACCCCCTCTGGCTCGGCCCCTAGGGATCATATCAAAAATCCGACAGTGTTGTGCACTTCCCCATACATATATCTACTATGTCCCAAAGTTTCAAGTTCCTATTTCAAACGGTGTAGGAGGAGTTACAGGGTAAGACGGACGGATGTACGGACGTACGGACGGACGGCGGAGACAATCACAATATTCCTGCTTTTCTTCGAAAGCGCGGGAATAATAAGGAAATTAAATGCCTGGACTCAACATACACATGGAAAAGAGTTTCAGATGCACCACAAAAGCAACATTCATCAGGTATCAATTCAGAAATAAAATGTAGCAGATGACTTGTGGGTAAAATCCAATGGGCTAGTCACCACTGGAGGTCCCCAGTTCTTTTGGGTGTAAGCCTTTGATAAAAACTATCCCATTGAGGTTGAGAGGGTGATACATCCGGAAACAAGAACACCCACTTCCTGTCGTTCAATTTTGGAATGACGCACACTAAGCTCACACAAAGCTAATGCAAGTTCTTCTGTTCAGCCAGAGATAATGGGCGAGAGGCATTCCAGAGCAGAGGAGTTTAAATTTTAGAGACCAAATGGCTTTTACAATTATTTGGGGAAAGCATAAGATCGGGAAATGGAGGTGCCAGATGGCACCGGAACAGGGACACTGTATATATATATATATATATATATATATATATATATATATATATATATATATATATATATATATATATATATATATATATATGTATATATATATGTATATATATATATATATATGTATATATATATATATATATATATATATATATATATATATATATATGTATATATATATATATATGTATATATATATATATATGTATATATATATATATGTATATATATATATATACGTATATATATATATATATATATATATATATATATATATATATATATATATATATATATATATATATATATATATATATATATATATATATATATATATATATATATATATATATACACATACATATATATTTATATATTTAACTTATCTGAGCGCAGGCTCTAGAAAAGGGGTGGGGCATGCGTGAGGAAAAGGAGTCGAATGAAGTGAGGCCAGAGCCTGGGCTGCAAACCATGTTGAGTGACGTTGCATGCTGTGCTATTCATTAAAGGTCCCCTGACACGCAAAAGTACTGAAATTTCATTTATATATGTCCTCTCGGAGTTTTTCATCAGGATTTCAGATCTGAAAATTTTTGCACAATACTCATTCTGTAAAATTCTGTAAAAAAAAAATGAGCCTGGTGTTGGCGCAGTGGTTAGGGCAGCGGCTTGGGATCCAAAAGGTCCTGAGTTCAAGCCCCGTTGGGCCACTGAATTAATACACCAGGGGGTTGACTCAGCCTGTCATCCTTCCGAGGTCGGTGAAATGAGTACCAGCATACTGGGCCGGTGTATACCCTGGTTAAAATAGGTGTACCATATCCCTGTGTCGTAAGAGGCGACCAGGGTTGCGTCAGGAAGGGCATCCGGCGTAAAACATGTGCCAAATCACTATGCGGATCATACGGATGATCCGCTGTGGCGACCCTGAACGGGAGCAGCCGAAAGAAGAAGAAGAAGACTCATTCTGTAAAATGTAAAATTAAAAAAACAAACCTCTTGGGGAACGCCCCTAAAAATTCTCCTGAAAGGGGCGTAACCCACATGACGTCAACTACAGGATGACAAAAGCTGCACGTTAATTACTCGGGTTGGTGGTCTTCGTGATTCTATTGGCTTCCTGTGTGTTTCCACATTCGATTGGTCGACTCAATCGCTTCGTTCATTTCTGCTTTAAAAAAAATCGAACATTTGGTTTTGAATAATGGATGGCATGGACTTTGATTTGTCTGGTAACGACAGTGAGTGTGAGAGAAATGAAGGATTTTGGTCTGAATCACATGGAGACTTGTCGGATAACGTAGTCGCAGGAGGTGAAGTTCAGGCAGCTGGAAATGAAATATGGCCTTACCAGTTCGAGCCCGAAGCAGGACAAGCAGAGGAAAATGGCGATGAAATTTCCGGCGTTCATTATGATCGGGAGGACATCGAAGGAAGACTTGGCAATAACAACTGGTTAGACAAAATCCTATTCATAATTCAATAATGTAAATTCGACTTGCATACTGCTCGATATCAGAAATATTTTAGTGAGGTGACGTGACCAACGCAGCACAGCTCAGCGGACATGCTTCTCCACGGCGAATGAATCACAAGCAAGGCCGGCGCATGTCATGGGCGTATCTCTCCGCGCATAAAACGAAGCAACCTCGCTGTCCGGATACGATGAAAACTTGTGTGCAGAACACACCTTGTGACACAATTGTCTCGAGTAGTCCAATAAATCTGACGTTCTGTTGTTTTTTTATTTATTTTATTCCTACTGTCGTCATGTAGCGCCAGTAGAAAACAATAAGCCTGGTGTTGGCTTAGTGGTGAGGGTGGCGGCTTGGGATCCTTCGGTCCTGAGTTCAAGCCTCGTTGGCCGCTGCATTAAAATACACCATGAGGTTGACTCAGCCTGTCATCCTTCCGAGGTCGGCAAAATGAGCATCAGTGTACTGGTAAAGGGGACACTGCATCAGCGGCATAGCCGTGTCCAAACCAATGATGCAACCAGCAGCCACAGGCAGCACTCAATAGAGAGAGATAGTAGAAAACAATGAAGAAAAGAAAATAATAAAAGAAAGCTACAGCACGTCAGATTTATCGGCCGAGTCGGACGGACGACGGATATATCGGCCGAGTCGGATGGACGACGGATTTATCGGCATAGTCGGACGGACGACGGATTTATCAGCCTAGTCGGACGGACGACGGATTTATCTGCCTTGTCGGACGGACGACGGATTTATCGGACTAGTCGGATGGATGACGGATTTATCGGACTAGTTGGACGGACGACGGATTTATCTGCCTTGTCGGACGGACGACGGATTTATCGGACTAGTCGGATGGACGACGGATTTATCAGACTAGTCGGACGGACGACGGATTTATCGGACTAGTCGGATGGACGACGGATTTATCGGACTAGTCGGACGGACGACGGATTTATCGGACTAGTCGGATGGACGACGGATTTATCGGACTAGTCCAGACTCTAGAGATCTCAAGTCAATCCACTATGTGCGAGTTTCTGTATGTGATGTCAACGCTGCAATTTGCTGAAGTCAACTTTTTTTAGGGGCGGGTCATAGCAAATTGTGAAACGCACCAGAAATGATCGAAATATTGCTCTAATTATCCCATTATTTATTTAAAAAAAAAAAAACATGGGTGATTTCTTCACTAGGAAGGTCAAGTTAATATATACACAAGCCGGTCGGCGACATGGCTGCTCGCTCTACATGGAAAGCTGGCCAACGCGACTGGCCGATATTCATGTACATGCTATCAATCAATTTAGCACAATAAATATGATTATCACAGCCCTCTTAGTTTGCGCCCAGAACCCCGACTTGTGAAATTTCAGGCATGTTTCCAAAGAGACTCTAACAAATGGCAGCCCTGGTAATTCCATTTATCTATTCGCTAAAGATTTTATTTTTTATATGATCCTGTAAGACATTCTCCTTGGGCACAAAAAAAACAGGTCCCTCGGAGGTCCAGTTTCGGAGGTATTGATTTTTTTCTACAGTCCACAATAAGTGTACGATATACGATAAAGTATTTTAGCTGTTGCTAAGCAATGCAGGTGTGCATAGCAACCATTCATTTTTGTGTACATGCCAGCCACATTGTACACATTTCACCCAAGTTTCATCAAAATCAGACTCTTTCTCTTAGAGATATTCGCAATTAACCGTTTCTGAAATGTTCGACATGTACTCGCCCAAAACCTATCTCCTCCTACAAATATTTTTTGTTAGGGCTGCAAATTGGCATGAAGGGAGCGAGATAGATTGCGCACAGAACTCTAAGCTTCGATTTTTCGATATTTTTTTTTTGTTTTTTTTTCGATTTTTGACCACTTTTAAGGGCCGTTGCTATGCCGTTGCTATGCCGTTGCTATGCCGTTGCTAGGACCCGGGGTCCCATATTTGAAAGCACACAATTTCCAGAAATATTGGTCCTACCTACCAAATTTCATTGGAATCGGTTGAGTGGTTTAGCCCCTAGGCTTGACCAAAGTTTTGCGGACAGACAGACAGATGGAAATGTCCAGAATAAGGGTGCTCTAAGAGCAGCCAATGACCAGAAAATTTTGCATGTCAAGGGACCTCTAAAGCTTTTCATCCCCTCACTTAAGACTTCAATTTGTCATACTAGAGACCCCAGTTTACATCAGGATGTTTTCATAAAAAGTGCGACGAATATTAAAAAAACAATGCACATCAAAACAGTTTTTCTCTTAAGAATTAATGGAATGGGGGGGGGGGTGCACCTCATGTCACCACCAGAAGATATATTTTACTTTTTACCTATAATATTAGACTTTTTTTGATTAATGACAGTTATATTCAAGAACAAATGCATATAAATAAAATAAAAAAACAATTACCAGATATCTATATATAAACATCTCCATATTTCCATATAAAGATATATACATATATAAATATATATCTCTCTCCCCCCCCCCATAACCCCTCTCTCTCCCCCTCTCTTCCCCCCTCGCTCCCCTTCACTCCCTGCCCCCCTCTTTCTCCCTCTTTCTATCCCTCTCCTCTTTCTTCCTCTCTCTCTCCCCCCTCCTCTTTATCCCTCTATCTCTCCCCTCTTTCTCCCTTTCTCTCTCCCCTCCCCCTCTTTCTCTCTCTCTCTTACCCCTCTCTCTCCCCCTCTTAAAATGGAGGGGTATGTCAAAGTGGGAAAAATAATAACGGGAGTGAGCCAGGGACATCGTGTGAGGGAAACATAGCAATTTTTGACAAACAGCTTGACTATTTGTTCTGTCAGCGAAGTGTCAGGTCGGCTTTGCTAGTATTTAAATAAAAAATAAACCTCTTCGATAAGTGGTCGAAGTTGGTGGTACGTCTTCTTCTTCCAACTGAAATGAACGTGGTCATATTTATCGATCGGAGGCAAACTTAATAACCTGGCAATCCATTAATATCAGCATCCATTCGACGAATAACATCTAATTTCACTTCTCGAGTAACACTTTTACAATGCCTCTTAGTCAATCTACAATTCAATACAATTCTTTATGTGTGAAGCAAAGTACAGTGTGGCTCTTTTGACAATTTTGCAATCTCCCGATTTGGTCTTTTAGTGATGTATTCTGGCATCTTTATCAGTCTTGTAAGTTCTGAAAACCATCGAGAATAAAAGGTATGGCTTTTACGATGACATAAGTGTGAGTTGAGACGATAAATATCGAGTAGTGGTATTAATAACATGACGATGTATTTGTGAAATTACATAAAAAGGGGCAACGTAAACTTCGGTATTACTGTCCCCAATTTGTTTGGCCATCGTATGAAAGGATAAACTGCACCTTATCAAAAAATAGTAACATGCTGTTGACATATTTTTGGTCGTCAAAAATCAGGAATGATACCATACTGTGGGTAATATATTTCTCAAAATGGCTTCACTGGTCAGGGGAGGAGATTGGGAAGCAAACAACGAAATGGGCTTGGGAAGCCATGGCTTCCTATTTTCTCTGAAATGTGCAGCCACCAGGAATAGCAACAGATTCTATAATTTTCTGTGGGTAGTGAGAAATAAACTGTTTCTATTGTACAGTGAGTCAGACTATTAAAGATTGTCGCTTTCACATTGGGAAGCATTTTTACACTTTGGTGGAGGGTGGTTCTTGTTGATGCACCATTCTTTATATTCATGCCCTTCACAGCAACACATCTCAGCATGTGATAACAAAAGCATTATAAAGTTTATTTTAAAAAAAGTTGCGGTTGCAGAGACGTGGTCTGCTGTGGTTTGTGCCCCATTAATTAATAATCATGCCAAATCAACCTTTGAGTCTATTCTTAAGTTTGTTAGTTGGTCTAGTCTTAAGTTTGTGAATCCATAATCTTAGGATTGTGTGAAGATTGAAAATTCCAAGCCACGCCTTTATTATGCCCAGATGATTGAGTTCCCAGATGCACAATTTATAACATATGTCTTCATAAATATTGAAAATCATGATGCAGACCTTATTTTAAAATCCAACATTTAAATACTTCATATATAATGTCTGTGAGGTAAAATAATTAATGTTAAATAATGTAAAATAACGTCAACGTAAAATATAATGTTCATAGTGTTTATGTAAATTTGTTAAAATGATACTAATGTTTTAAATGTTAATGCCAAAACAATATTAATTAAAATCTTTATGCTTAAATAATTTTAAAAAAATTGCCACGTCTGAGGCTCCTTTAACATAGTATGCCTCAGCGCCAGGACCTTTCATCCTGGGAAATGGCCAAAAGGTCTCTGACTGCACTTAGTTCAATCATTTCCTTTAGTATTCCTATTATGATGTACGTTAGCTGGTGAGGCAGAGATCAAGATTTAAGGATGAAGTAGAATAAAAAAAAATTAACCAATAAATAGTGCTCTCATCTGATATATTAGAATTGATTATATTTAAAGAGTCTGCTTGACCCAATCAATACATGCTCTTGTCTTGAAGCAGATTCTTTCAAATTAGTTCTTCTTTACTAAAGTCACAAAATCATTGCAGTAGGAAAGTCAAGGAAATACAAGGAAAACTCAACAAAGCAAGAGGCCAATCCTGCCAGAATTTCTGGGCCACATCTACAACCTTTGACAACAACTCATTCCCCCAATCTATAAGCGCACTCACCATCTACAACACCAACTCCATCCACAGCAGAAACCTAATCCATCCTGACATATCCTCAATGGGAAATGCTGAGGGAAACCGGGGGGGGGGTAAGGGGGGCAGGGGAGGGGTTGTCGTTTAGTGAATATCGCATTAACCCAGACATGAAATGAACTTGACAGCACCCTCAACTCAAAGAATGAAGATCTCAAGACACTTAAACAGTACAATATAGACACATTCATCAGATCACCAGAATCAATTCCAGTACACCTTCCATTTCTGGAAATGGCTTTCTACCCTTCTCTGCCCATTGCTTCTTGGTACATACGTATAAAATATCTCATTCCACATTTAACCTCTTTACCGTCTCTGCTGCTAATACCTTCCCAGGAAGATCATTCCATACATTAATGACTCTTTATTGTCGTGGGGTGCTCCAGTTGACAACAATTCAGTATTCCTGGTGCCAGGTATTAGCTCAAGCAATTTTATTCAGCAATTTAGACCAAACAATTGAGTGGAAAAAGAACCCTGCAACATGCAGAGTATAAACACGCCGTAAGTACAATCATTAATTCTCTTCACACATCAATGACAACCAAAATAACATCAACAGTATAACAAATCCACTACCGCTCAGGCAGTGATGATCCCCACCTCAACGTGTATTCTCATCCCTCGAGGAATCTCGTAAACTTCCTTTGTCTAACTTCTCGACAAAATCACTTTGAATTTTCTTTGTTCAAAATGAATCTCATCTCCACATCTCAAATGAAACTAGCATCCGTTGAAGACAAAGTCCTCGATATCCCCCGCCATAGTAAATGAGGACAAGTAGCAAAAGGCACCAGTTCAATTTATTCTTGATGTGTGTACCAAATTTCATAAAGAAATAGTTAATAGTTTTGCAACTATGCTGTGGAAACAAAGGTTAACCTCAATTATTTCTTAATACCCAACTTGTTTCCATGGAAAGTGACAAATTTTTTGGGGGGAAATCTCTAAATATCAAAAAGGCACCAGTTCACCACTTGCTTGATATGTGTACCAAATTTCGTAAATATATCTTGAGGTGATTTTATTTGTAGTTAAGCTCTGGAAACGAAATGTGACGGACGGACGGACGGACGGACGGCCGTATGGACGGACGGAACCCATTTCTATATCCCCCGCCAACCAACAAACAACAGTCTCATGAATTAGTCAAACATATTAATTACTTAAGACGGTGAACTTCCAATCCAAGCCTTGAGTCAGGACAACTACACAAACACAAGCAAGTCCAAGGCCTTTGCATTTCACTGCCGGGAATCAACTTCAACATAATTAAGTCACACTTTTATATATTCCTTCTTGAAGTCTACTTCCAAAAAGTTATCTCATTCACAGCATCGTCAATCAGTGATGGGAGATGAACAACCACTGCCTCAGCCTCCAGCAGATAATCACTATAAGTGCACAATCTACCCAACGCCGATGTCTCAGTCAGCACGGGAAGCACCGTCCTTGTTAGGCCCAGAGCAGGCCCGACCCTGCAACTCGTATCTGTTGCTTACTCGTTGCAGTCACCGCCTCTCAGCCTTCTTCCCACATCCAACTGGTCCACTCCTCCAAGGGTAACTCACAAGAGTGGCTGATTAACCCACCAGAGTGCCCATCACGCACTCTCTACCAGGCAGAACCCCTCACTTTCCCGCTTCCACATCCTTTTCTTCAATCTTCCTCCCATGCAGTGACATCACCTCCCCCCTCTTTCCACAAGTTTACAGCGAGATCTCTCGGCAAACGTTTCCTATTTTTCGTCTTATCAAATCAAAGCTATTATGATAGCACACTGTTTTATTTAATTTCACATCCTTTAAATAAATTGCCACGTTAATCTTTCAATACAAACTACTACTCTCCATTGAACTGAAAGAGTAAAAGGAAAACACGACTAAATTTCACTTTCTGACTATTAAATATTCTTGCCTTGTTTCTGTCTTAGTTGTCTTCTCATTTCTTCTCAAGCCATATACTCTTGGTCCTGTCACTATGTGATGTGGTGAAAAGCTTTATTGAATCTATTTTATCAATTCCCTTAGTTATTTGAAACATTTCAATGAGATCTAGTAATTTCCTAATTTATAATCAAACAGGCGTTGCCTGTGTAGCCATTAAATCAATCTGGTAGCTTTACCTTGAACCCCTTCAATGTCAGCCAGGTCTTTTCTCATATTTAGTGACCCAACTGACCATATCATCTTGACAAAGCCTCATTAAATTCCTGTATGTTAACAGCACAACCTTCAAACTCTAAACTACGTCCCTGTGAATACAACCTGAAATTCCTCTGTTATATAGCTTATCCCAATGCTGCTGAGCACTGCACTGTTTGATTATAAGACCTGTATCAACAAGTACCCCTGTATCTTACTCACTTGTAACATTCTAAACTAAACCCATTGCATTATGATTGGGTGGTCGCTAGACTACCGTTATTATCAGGTTTTCCGTCTGTCTGTATGTATGTAATGGATAGCTCTGGAGGCCAGAGGAGTCAACCGATTTTGATGAAACTTGACTGGTAGGTTCATACCAGGATCTAGTTGTATGCTTTTGAGCACCGTTGTTATGGACGCCACCGTTGCCTAGCAACGGGACTTTGAAATTTTTGAAAAAAATCCGAAAAATATTTATATATATATTTTTTTCCAAAACCAAAAATCGACTTTCGCGCTATTATGCGCACTACAATCAACCTCTTTGTCAAAGATTTTCAGCCCGATCCGTCAAAAACTGTATGACTTGTATGCAATTATATAGTGATCACCCATGTCGCCTTCCGGCTTGTTTCTGTTATTCCTGCCCATGCCAGATAAGTTACATTAACTCACAAGTTATTGCATCTGCCAATATTTACCTCTGCCACTGAAGGTGGATGGAGGTTATGTTTTCATCGCTGTTTGTCTGTCTGCTTGTCTGTAAACAGGATATCTCAAAAAGTTATGGACGTATTTGGACAACCCTTGATGGACAGCTTGGGTGTATGACAAGGACAAATTGATTCGATTTTGGTGAAGATCCGGATCTGGATGTACGAGAATTTTATATATTTTTTTAAAGTCATTCTTCACCATTGAGAGATAGGACCAAAACGATCTATAGCACGGTATTTCAAAAAGTTGTGAACAGGTAATGACAAAACATGGTGGATAACTTGGGTATGTGAACAAGCCAAATAGATTTTGCTTAAGGTCCGGATGCACATCTGGCCTGTCAGTGGGATACAAACGTAAACTGTTCAGTCTGGCAGAGGTATGCGCTCTGCCGGTTGCCATTCTAGTTTGCCTATGGAATTAGAATGTTGAAACTTATTTGAATTACATCACCCCTAATTTTGCTATTTAACTTGCGTCCAAGTGAGGTATCCTCTCTAATTTTTGAAGGTTTACTCTTTATCCTCTTTTCCGAATCATTGATTAATTATAAATTACAAACAACAGTGGTTACATTATTGATCTCTGAGTGCTTTTATAGTTACAAATTTGCAGTTTCCTCTAACTGACTGAGTTGTATACTCTCACTGACTGATGACCATTCTTAGCTTCCTATCCCTAAAGTAGTACCCAATCCACTTTGTGACAATATCAATGACTTCAAATCACAACCTTAATGAATAACCTCTTATATGGTCTCTTTCACTTCTAAATTGGTTTATTTCTTTGCGCAATGGTAAAGGGTGATTTAGGCATTACACACGGTGATATCTTTTAAAATGGCTGAGTGCCAGTTTGGGCGAATCTTCCTTAATACTTTGAGCTTTTCACGTTTTAATCTAGGAGGAAGTAGGATTGTTGTACTGTTAGCGCAGGAATTACTTCCACTGTTTCTGAATCTGCAATATGGTTGTGCTTCCAAATTTTTGCACACCGCGCCTTCACAATTCCATATCCAGGCGATGCATGACCAAAGCTGTTAAAGGAAGGGAATTTTTTTTGCGCCAAAGGAAGGGAGTACTCAGTTTTTACTTTGTTTGTTTGTTTGTCCGGGCAATATCTCAGACATTTTTTGAGCGAGAAAGCTGAAATTTGGGGACAAAAGTGAAAATGTGCTTCGGCAAAAACGATATTTTAAAAATATGTTGCTAAATCAATTAATTGTTTAATTACAGAATTATTATTGATTTATTAGTTCATTATTTATTTTCTTTCTCATCTGGGCAATATCTCAGGCACCTTTTGAGCTCAGAGGCTGATATTTGAACACGACAGTGAACAAGTGATTTGGCCATAAAGAATATTTTTGATTTATTAATTTAGTCAATTACTCGATTAATCATTATTCATTATTCGATGAATTACTTGATTTTTAAAAAGTTACAGATTTGGATGAAACTGTGGTGGTTTTGGTATGCTATTAGGCAATTGATTAAGAAATTAATTATTTTACGATTGTTATTTATTTATTTTAATTATGCAATTAATCCATTATTCTTCACCACTCCCTCCAAATTCCATCTCCATGTTCTGCATGGCGAATAAGTAGCATTTGTACACATTCACCTCAGAAATGCACTGCTCCCTCCCAATTCCGTCTCCATATGCTGCACAGCAGCATCACCGGGTGCCGAAGGCACCCCGGAAATGTCGTGCGCTGTAGGATTTGTTACTTATTTATTTGGCATGTGGACAGTGGACTTTGAATGTACCTGTACTTGTTTATTTTATATTTTCAGTCTTTGTTATTTTTGTTCATTGTTATTCTTGACGTATGTCCTTGTCAGATTGCTCGACCAGTGTACTCGTTTGTTCAGAGCCCACTGTTAAGAAAGGGCCTTACAGTTGTATGATTTTAATACACTTGTTTGCCTTACATGTGATCATCCCAGCTCATTTAAGGAATCTGTGAATGTGTCAAAGATGGGTTTACAACAAAGTTATTTAAATATGAATGATAAAATCTTCATATGTCTGCAATGTGTGTATTCCCATTACAAGTTTCATATAACGATGAATTCCAGGCCCACTTCACTACTATTGGCCCACACGACAAGTTACGTTGTACACTGAATGCAAATTCGAGAATAATGTGCCAGATAAGTTAAATTCTCAAACCACTGAATTTGAATATCATTTCAACCAAAATGATGAGGTTTCACCCCACCAGACATCTGAGTATTTCACCAAAAAAATCAATTTTCCCAAACATGTTCATGACATTTTAAGAATGAGATGCCTTTTCTCCATTTTAACATTAGAAGTCTCAGTAGAAATTTGAAACTTTTGCGATTGTTTCTCGATAACCTTCAGTTTGACTGCTAAGTCATTGGTTTGTGTGAAACATGGTTCTCAGATGCGCCCCATTCATTATACTTGTTGAACGGTTATGATTTGATAAGTAATAATAGGGTCAATAAAATAGGTGGTAGGGTAACTATATATATTTCATCAAAATTTTAATACATAATCAGAGGGGAGTTCAATCACATGACTGATTTTTGAGAAGGTCTCTTTATTAAATTAGTATCGATGGAAAGAAAAATGGAATTTTGGAGTTGTCTATAAACCACCTCAATCAAACCAAAATTAATTTAATGCTTCAATTCAGAACTTATTTATGGCACCTTTTTACACAATCATCCTTGCATTCTTATGGGAGATTTTAACACTAATTTGTTGAATGGTAATCAAAACCCGTTGTGCCAAGACTTCCTTGATATAATTCTCTCACACGCTTTCACTCCACTTAAAAATAAACCAACCAGAATCACAGTTCTGTCTTCTACCTCATAGATAATATTTACACGAATGCATCATTCCCTTTTAAATCAGGTATTATAATATGTGATATTTCTAATAATTTCCCCATTTTTGCACGCACATCTGCACTAACTATTAAGCTCGACAACCTTATGTTTAAAGCTGATTCTTGCAAATTGACAGAAGAAAATATTGGAAGGTTTGTATTTTTAATTTTTTTATCTTGTATATCTTGTCGAGGCTCGTGTGAGAGCTAACACACAACTAGGCCAGGGAATCTATGAAAATATATCGCCAAAACAACCACAAATTGCAATAGAAACCATTCAAGTGTTTTTTCACTCCAAGTATGCTATAGAATGACATACGAAAAGTCACCGAAAATCCAAGTCGGGGAACATGTTTATTTTTCAATATGGCCGCCAAAATGGCTGCCAAAACTGATAATTTTAGAATCAGCCCTATATCAACAAGTAATAGTGATAAAAATATATGTGAAACACTTAGGTACATGTTATTGGACACAATAAACCCATTTCTGGCATTTTAAAACTTGTCACAGACTTCACATTCAAAATGGCCACCAAAATGGTGCCAAAACTAGCATATTTAGAAATAGCCAAATATAAGCAATTACTTGGGATTCATATATAAATAAAACATCTTGAAATTTCCTTGGTTCAGACATTTCGGAAATGAATGAAATTCCAAGATATGTTGGATACATTGTATTATTGTTGCCATAGCGCGAAAGTATTTCTTTCTTTTCATATTGCAGTGCAATTAGCTGATCATGGACAAGTGTGTTTTCTGTGAGGAACCTCTATCCAATGGAGAGCCAACTTCCACATTATGCATCAAAGGATGTGAAGGCATTGCCAAGGCTAATGAGCTGTGGAACAGAAATATTAGTACTGTTGCTGGCCAAGTTGTGCATGTCAAGTGTAGGAAGGACTTCTGTTCCCCACAGTGCATAGTCAGTGACAACAAAAAGTGAGGACATGACTCTGCAGCTCCCAGTAGTTCACCATGTGTGCGTTGATCCACAAGAATGGCATTCAATTACAAAGAAAACTGCATATTTTGTGGTGTTTGCGATGCAAAAAAAAAAAACCACAAACCAACACATAAACTTATCTCAGTCAGAACAATGGATTTCCAGAAGACTATGATACAGGTATGCAAAGAACGCAATGATTTGTGGTCAGCCACTGTCAGAGGTAGAATTGAGTATGTGCAGGATCTACATGCTGCAGATGCGGTATACCACAACCTCTGCAGCACAAACTTTAGAACAGGAAGGGAAATACCAAATGAGTTTGTTGCAGAAGAAATGCTCCCTCCCAAACGGCCTAAGCAGCGCAGATCCTCCGATTCAGTACAAGCAGATGCTATCATTAAGGTAGCCGAGTATCTGGAGGCCAATGACGATGACCAAACAACTATACAAGATCTAATACATAAAATGGATGAATTTCTGGATGGCACTGACAGTGAATCATATGGATTTACTTACATGAAAGATAAACTTCAAAAACACTTTGGCGACAACATAACGATCACCGAGATCAATGGAAAACTAAATGTGGTTACATTCCACCACAAAGCATCTGCTATCCTCCGCAAATTCTACAGTCAACCCAAGAAAAGCAACAACACTGCAGAGAAAATGAGACTCATTGAGACTGCTGCCAAACTGATTAAAAGTGATGTCAAATCAGTGGAAGAGACAAAAGAGGTATACCCAGATTCAAGTACAATGACATCTACTGACGAGGCAATGTCATTCTTACCTGAATCATTGAACTTCTGCTTCAGAAACTCGCAGTTGGGAAGGATGCTGATAATAAAATAGCATTGTTGGGCCAAGCCATTATGCAATGCATTTGACCAAGAGTTCTAATTTCTCCCTTACAGATAGGTTTAGGCATACAAATGCACCACCATTTGGGGTCTAAATTTCTCATAGACTCTCTCTATGCACAAGGAAATGTCAAAAATGGGTTTATTATGTCCAATAACATGTACCTAAGTGTTTCACATATATTTTTAGCACTATTACTTGCTGATATAGGGCTGATTCTAAAATTATCAGTTTTGGTGGCCATTTTTGTGGCCATCTTGAAAAATAAACATGTTCCCCAACTTGGATTTTCGGTGACTTTTAGTATATCATTCTATAGTATATTTAGAGTGGAAAAACACTTAAATGGTTCCTATTGCAATTTGTGATGGGTATATCACTAAATTCCCTGGCCTAAATGCACAGCAAATGGGAAGGACAAAACAGGTTTAAAAATAGCTTTGGATAAGCTGATTTTAATGCAGTGTTTAATAAAGAAGATACTGATGAATCTTTTCATACATTTTTTGAAACAGTTATACAATTGTACGATGAAAATATTCCTCGACAAACGTTTTCACGGTCAAATTTTTTTTAAAGTACCAATTCACCTTGGGCCACGAAATCTCTTCTGAGATCAATAAATTTGAAAAATTACTTTTTTAATGTATAAAACTTTTTATAATGTTTTTATAATGTATAAAATTATATGTATAAAACTAAGCCAAGTTAATTTGCTCAACAGAAATGCAAGATTTATTTAAAAAAAAATGCAAACAAGTTGATTACAACGAGAATTTTTTTTTATTAATGCCGGCAATTCAATGCTCACAGAAACGACAGCAAAAGCAGGTGGAAGGTAATAAAAAATGTGCTATGTAAGAATAATAATAATAAAAAAGGTATTCTCTATTCAGGAAATAAATTGTAATGGAAATTGTATTCAAGATTTTGTTGGAGTTGCCAAAAGTTTTAATACACACTTTGTAAACACTGGCCCAAACCTCGCTCAAAATATTCCCGATATTGATAAACAGTTCCATTACTTCTTGAAAGCTCCAAATTCAAACTCATAATTTCTTGTTCCAATACATGAAACATAAATAATCGATATTGTAAACAATCTAAAGATTAAGACCAGTGCTGGTTACAATAGTATTAATAATCTCCTTTTGAAAAATGTTGTGAAGGAGATTGCCCCACCCTTAACACACATCAATAATCTACAGGTATCTCTAGTCAATGGCACCATTCCTACTCAAATGTAAATTGCGAAAGTCATACCCATACTTGAAAAGGCAATCAAAGAGACTTGGGAAATTATAATTGGCCAATATCTTTATTAACCTCCTTATCAAAAATGTTGGAAAAAAATTGTCTATTCTCACACCATAAAATTCATAAATAATTGTAGCTTTCTTTGCAACTCCCAATTTGGCTACTGTGAGAAATACACGACAACACATGCTACACTGATATTCATTAATAAGGTAGCCCGAGCTAAAGACAATTTATCACACAATATTGGTATTTTCCTGAACTTCTCCAAGGCCTTTGATACGATTAATCATGATATTCGTTTGTATAAATTATTACATTAAGATACCAGGGGAAAGACCTGATAGTTTGTATATGTTAACATTACACAATCCAGCATGAAGTCAGTTACCTGTGGGGTACCCCAAGTCTCCCTTCTTGCCCCACCCCTTCATACTTTGTATATTCATGACTTACAAAATTCATCTGATATTTTGTCATTTATATTGTTCCCTGGCAATTCAAATATTTCCTTATCACACCGAGACCCTCATATCCTTCATAATACAGTAAATATTGAATTAAAGCTTGTTAATGATTGGATATGGGCAAACAAACTTTCTCTTTATATAGATAAAACTAAGTATGTGCTATTTATCAATTCAATTACAGACCTTCCTGGATATATTGGTATTAACGATATATACCAAGACAGAGTTGACTCGACTAAATTTATTGGATTGTTCATTGATCAAAATTATCATGGAAAGTACTACCGACTATCTGCATAAATTGCTCTCATGAAATCTTGGCGTCAATAACAATAAATGTCAGTGTGTCAGTCAGTCAGTGTGTCTCTCCCCTCCATAACTCCATAACTCCAACACCATGAAACTGAGTAGCCTGAACCTTTGCATGCATACTAAGGGAACTCCAAGGAAATGCATGAGTGAAAATTTGGTGTTTGGGTTAATTCAAACACCATTTTGGAGCAGGCCACAACGATTTCTTAACGATAATTTTTTTTTTCACTTTCCTAACTCATCAAATGCCTCATCTACAAACCTACAAATCGCTGTATACATTGCAATGCTTATAAACACTTGGAGACACCATGTTTCCTGGCTTAATTTCATTTCTGCACATGCCATAACCTCTAGATTCTCTTAA
Source organism: Eptatretus burgeri (assembly GCF_056783735.1). NCBI lineage: Eukaryota > Metazoa > Chordata > Myxini > Myxiniformes > Myxinidae > Eptatretus > Eptatretus burgeri. Next base: position 27,899,950 of record NC_140966.1, on the reverse strand, counting down.
ACTAAGCCAAATTTTAAAATTAAAGCTCCAGAATTGAAATTAGCATTAGTTGCGACTGCTAAAAAAAAAAGTGTTCATTCATCTAATTGGGACATCGTTTGACATTTTGGGCATCTCCGTTAGGTGTTCAATATTATGGAGTGGAGATTGCAAATCACTTGCCAAGCCAGCCATTCCTTATCAACAGTTTCATTGGAGTGCATGCTGCTCAAAAGAGTGCTGAAGCTATTTGGCGAGTGCTCTACAATATTCACACTGTCACCAAATACTGCATATCGATTGACTTGAACAAAGTTCCAGGGCCACTTGCCTGCGTTGGCCCCACATTGTTCTGCAATGCATCAGGCGATGGCTGGCTCGCTGAAAATGTGCAATTTTATTTTACACCATGTTTCCCGTTTTTGTACGATCTTTCATTATACGACCCATAACTTCGGCATAGATAAATACATATAAAAAATTTAACATTTCAATTTTAAATGTTTCTTCAACCATTTCGTTGGAGTGCTTGGTGAAGCCACTTGGCACGTGCTCTTCATGCTTTGATGGAGATACTGCGATTCAATACCGAAATGAGGAAAGCAAAATAAATTAGAGGATTACAATGAGTGAAAAATGTTTTCAGTTGTTTCAATGCAATGAATTGCCACATCATGGCATCATAGTAGAGAGGTATGCATGCTTCCTCTAAGCTATCGAGCCTGTGTTCGCATCCAGACCCAGCTATAAACTGTCATCCCAGTGTTTCACAAGCAGGGTGATTCATCAATATGTGTGCCATCTCTCGGAGGGACGTTAAACCGAGCATCATATTTGACGGAAACGCCGCGCTCCTCTCACCCCTCCTCTCCCTCTCACCCCTCCTCTCCCTCTCACCCTTCCTCTCCCTCTCGCCCTTCCTCTCCCTCTCGCCCCTCCTCTCCCTCTCACCCCTCTCCTCCCTTTCACCCCCCCTCCTCCCTTTTCTCCTTCCCCTCTCTCCCTCTGCCTCTCTCACCCAATCCCACCCCTCTCTTTCTCTCCCACCCCATCCCTCTCTCTCCCACCCCAATTACTCTCTCTCTCCCACTCCTATCCCTCTCTCTCACACCCCTCTCTCCTCTCTCTCTCCCCCACCCCTCCTCCTTCTGCTTCCCCACCCATTCCCCTCTGTTAAAGGGACTGTTTAGGACTGATGGTTTAGTTTTGAATATAAAACTGCTTTCCCATGGGGTAGCATGTACAAATCAGATTTGGAGTGAGCCGACTGGAGGGGTGCCAAGGTCGCGGCATGTGCGAGCATGCTTGCAACTTTATGAGCTGAGTCAGGTTTTCAAAGAGATAAACACAGCAACATTGAAGATAAATGATCAGCTGGAAGCCGGGATGGGCTGTCATCTAAAAGCTATCCACAATGTAGCTGTGGGCTCTCTCTCTCTCTCTCTCTCTCTCTCTCTCTCTCTCTCTCTCTCTCTCTCTCTCTCTCTCTCTCTCTCTCTCTCTCTCTCTCTCTCTCTCTCTCTCTCTCTCTCTCTCTCTCTCTCTCTCTCTCTCTCTCTCTATCTCTCTATATCTCTCTATCTCTATCTCTCTATCTCTCTATCTCTCTATCTCTCTATCTCTCTATCTCTCTATCTCTCTATCTCTCTCTCTCAGTTCTCTCTCTCTCTCCCCTCATCCCTCCCCACTCCCCTCTTTCCCTCACCCCTCCCCTCTCTCTCTCTCTCTCTCTCTCTCTCTCTCTCTCTCTCTCTCTCTCTCTCTCTCTCTCTCTCTCTCTCTCTCTCTCTCTCTCTCTCTCTCTATCTCTCTATCTCTCTATCTCTCTATCTCTCTATCTCTCTATCTCTCTATCTCTCTATCTCTCTCTCTCTCTCTCTCTCTCTCTCTCTCTCTCTCTCTCTCTCTCTCTCTCTCTCTCTCTCTCTCTCTCTTTCTCTCTCTCTCTCTCTCTCTCTCTCTCTCTCTCTCTCTCTCTCTCTCTCTCTCTCTCTCTCTCTCTCTCTCTCTCTCTCTCTCTCTCTCTCTCTCTCTCTCTCTCTCTCTCTCTCTCTCTCTCTCTCTCTCTCTCTCTCTCTCTCTCTCTCTCTCTCCATCCTCTCTCTCCTCTCCCTCCTCCTCACCCCCCCCACCCTTTAATACTCCTGTCGGTGAAATGACGGGTTGTATTTGCTCTCTATTAATAAGTGGAAGAGGTTTTTCCCAGTATATGTATTACTTGTCTTGTATTCCTACCCTTGTCTTACCCTACTTAAACTTTTAGCATGGGGAAATGCATAAAATATTCACATGTAGAGAATTTTATTGATTCAAAAACGACACTTGTAATCTATAAAAAATTAATATCAGTGTGTGTCAGTGTGTGTGTGTGTGTGTGTGTGTGTGTGTGTGTGTGTGTGTGTGTGTGTGTGTGTGTGTGTGTGTGTGTGTGTGTGTGTGTCTGTCTCCTCCATAACTCCAAAACTATGAAACCTAGTGGCCTCAAACTTTTCCTGTATATCAAGGGAACTCCAAGGTAGTGCATGAGTGAAAATTGCTTTTTTGGGTTAATTAAAACACCCCTTTTGAAGGTAATAAACAGCCTTATTTAATTATCATTTATCAAGGCTCATCCTTGGTCACTTTGCTGTCCCTCATCCTGCTGCTCATTTTTTTTTTGAATTTTTTTTGTTCAAAAAAAAACTCTACTTGAAAAAAAATTTTGAATTTTGAATTTTTTGTCCCTCATTTTTTTGGCCTGCTCAACATTGCTTTGGCTTGGAGCAGGCTGCAATGGTTTCTTATCAATCAAGTTTTTTTTTTCACTTTTCTCACTCATATCATTGAATGTCTGATCATCATGTCTATGATTTGAAGGACATACTGCAATGCTTATAAATGACCAAAGATGCCAGCATTCCTGGCCTTATTTCATTTCTGCAGATGCCATAACCTCTATAATCTTTTAATCTGAGCCGAATTTCAAAATTTAAACTTCTTTATTGACTTCAGCAGTAGATATGACTGCTAAAAAGTGTTCATGTGTCCAATTCTGACATCACTTGACATTACTGGAGTCTCCAGGTGCATGGTGTTTATATGACCAATCAGCAATCGCTAATCGCTTGCCAAGCCAGCCGTTCCTTGTCAATCGTTTCATTGGAGTGCTTGCTTGAATGCTTAAGCCACTTGCCGAGCACTCTGCAATATTCACACTGTCACTGAATATATCGATCGACTAAACAAATTTCAGGGCCTACTCTCCTGCTGTGTTTAGCCATGTGGTGCCTCGTGTGGTGCTCGCTTGCTGAAAAAACGTTTCGTTTTTAAAACTTTCTTCAATCGTTTCATTGGAGTGCTTGATTGAGTGGTTAAGCCACTTGGTGAGTGCTCTTCAAAATTCAATGACAATAATGCAGCACAGTTCTCTGTGGGGACATCTCCAGAGTTAGGAAAGAAAAATAAATTAGTACATTTCAATCAGTAAAAAATGTTTTCAGTTATTACAAAGCAAGTAATAGCGAGCTACATCACCAGGGAATAGCCAAGAGGTACACACGCTCACTCTAAGCTGTCTATCCTGGGTTTGAATCGCAACACAGCTTTAAACTGTCACCCTGGTGTTTCACAGGCAGCGTGATTCATCAATGTGTGTACCATTTCTCGGATGGACGTTAAACGAGGTGCTACATCTGCTTGAATCCCCACATCTGCTCTCCTCCTCCCTCTCACTCTTCTCCCTCTCTCACACCTCACCTTCCCTCACACATCTTCTCTCACACCTATCCCTCTTTCTGCCACCCTTATCCCTCTATATCCCACCCCATCCCTCTCACTCCAAACCCAAACCCTCTTTCTCCCATCCCTATCCCTCTCCCTCCCAAACCCTATCCCTCACTCTCACTCTCCCTCTGTCCCAATACTCCCACATTCCTCCCCCTCTGTTAAGGGGACTGTTAAGGATTGATGGTTTAGTTTTTAATTTGCCAGGTACATAGCGTGTGTTTTAAATGTTCCCACCCCGTTTTTTGTGGAACCCGGAGGTTAAAAAGAAATTTTTTTTGTTTGGTCGCATTTTATCGCAATTCCCATCCACTCCCCTCTTGCCGCCTTCCCTTCCCCTCACGCTACCTTCCCTTCCCGTCAAGCAGCATGAGGTAACATGCTTACCTTCCCTTCCTCTCATGCTGACTTATACCCCTCATGCTGCCTTCCCTTCCCATCAAGCTGCCTTCCCTTCCCCTCATGCTGCCTTCCCTTCCCTTTCCCTCACATGGCTTTCCCTTTCCCTCACATGGCTTTCCCTTTCCCTCACATGGCTTTCCCTTTCCCTCACATGGCTTTCCCTTTCCCTCACATGGCTTTCCCTTTCCCTCACAATACCTTTCCTTCTCAACCTCTCATGCTGCCTTCCCCTCCCCTTGCGCTGCCTTCCTTTCCCCTCCCACCACCTTCCTTTCCCCTCCTATAGTCTTACCTCCCCTTCTCCCTCATGCTGCCTTCCCTTCCCCTCATGCTGCCTTCCTTTCACATCAAGCTGACTTCCCTTCCCCTCATGCTGCCTTCCCATCCCTTTCTCTCACGTGGCTTTCCTTTTCCCTCACATGGCTTTCCCTTTCCCTCACACTACCTTTCCTTCCCAACCCCTCACGCTGCCTTCCGCTCCCCTTGCGCTGCCTTCCCTTCCCCTCCCACCACCTTCCCTCACACCTCCTTCCTTTTCCCTCCTGCAGCCTTACCTCCCCTTCTCCCTAACGCTGCCTTACCTTCGCTTCCCCTCCGGCTACCTTGCCTTCCCTTCACCCTCATGCTGCCTTCCCTTCCCCTCATGCTGCCTTCCCTTCCCCTCATGCTGACTTCCCTTCCCCTCATGCTGCCTTCCCTTCCTTTTCCCTCACGTGGCTTTCCCTTTCCCTCACACTACCTTTCCTTCCCAACCCCTCATGCTGCCTTCCCCTCCGCTTGCGCTGCCTTCCCTTCCCGTCCCCTCACACCACCTTCCTTTCCCCTCCTACAGCCTTACCTCCCCTTCTCCCTCATGCTGCTTACCTTCTCCTCATGCTTCCTTACCTTCCCCTCATGCTGCCTTCCCTTCCCCTCATGCTGCCTTCCCTTCCCTTCAAGATGTCTTCCCTTCCCCTCATGCTGACTTCCCTTCCCATCATGCTGCCGTCCCTTCCCTTTCCCTCACGTGGCTTTCCTTTTCCCTCATGTGGCTTTCCCTTTCTCTCACGTGGTTTTCCTTTTCCCTCACTACCTTTCCTTCCCAACCCCTCATGCTGCCTTCCCCTCCCCTTGCGCTGTCTTCCCTTCCCCTCCCCTCACACCACCTTCCCTTTCCTCACACCACCTTCCCTTTCCTCACACCACCTTCCCTTCCCCTCCTGCTGCCTTACCTTCCCTTCTCCTTCATGCTGCCTTACCTTCCACTTCACACTACCTTACCTTCCCTCCCCATCATGCTGCCTTGCTGCTCTTTTAAAGTACACCATTAAATTCAATCCTGCACCCCCCCCCCCACTACTTCTCTGCAAGTATCATGACCAAATACAAGTCGAGAACACCTCCCTCATGCTTACCTTAAGGCCCAGTCACACCTTGACGTTTTAGCCAGCTTATGCCGATTTTTGGAAAATTTGTGTAAAACACTGGTACACGTCGAATACGTTATGGGAAAGTTTTGATAACATTGAGAGCACGCTGAAAAACACTGCCATACGTCGTAGTACGCTGGCTTTAAACGTTGAACTTTTGGGTTTTCCTCGAATTTTTTCATGCTTGAAATTTTACGACGTATGCCGGTGTGTGACTCACACGTTCTGCTACGCTGGCCATAAGTTGTAGGCACGTTATGCAATCGTTGACACACGTTGAAAGATGTTACTTGTAAGTTACTCATAAGTCGAAACACGTCGAGGTAATGTTTAGCGTACCCGAAACTTATTTCTAACCTATGAGTAACGTTTTGTAAGCACGCTACACGAACGTTGTTCACACTTTGCAACACGTTACTTGAAAGTAATACTACTCCTAACACCAACATCGACATCAGTAAATTCTCTCGAACTACTATTACTACTACTAATAACATCGACATCACTAAATTCTCTCGAACAACTACTATTACTACTACTAATAACATCGACATCACTAAATTCTCTCGAACAACTACTACTACTACTACTACTACTACTACCAACATCGACATCACTAAATTCTCTCGAACTACTACTTCTGATACTACTACTACTACTACTACTACTACTAACATCGACATCACTAAATTCTCGCGAACTACTACTAATAATAACATCGACATCACTAAATTCTCTCGAACTACCACTACTACTACTACTACTACTACTACTACTACTACTACTACTACTACTACTACTACTACTACTACTGCCACTGCTTCTGACATTGACATCTACTTAACATGGAGTCTGGAACACTGACAGATTCCTCTTGTGAAGCCCATTTGTATATAGCAATTACCCTAAACGCTGCCAAATCGCCATTATACGGTAGCTGTAAGTTAGAAACACGTTCAGTAAGTTCTGTGGTCGTGCGAAAGACATCAATCGAATTCGTCTACTTACGCCAATGTGCGTTTGAGATACGTTACATATAGGTTCAAAGCACGCTACTAATAGGTTCAAAGCACGTTACTCGTAGGCTAAAAATTAAGTTTCGGGTATGGTAAACATTACCTCGACGTGTTTCGACTTATGAGTAACTTACAAGTAACGTGTGGCCGACGTGTGTAAACGATTGCGGAGCGTGCTGAGAACTTACGCCAGCGTATGCGGAACTTGTGAGCCATACGTCGAGTACGTTGTAAAATTTTCAGCATGCTTGAAATTTCACGACGTACTAGACGTACCACGTAATATGCCAGCGTACTTCATTGTTTTTCATCGTGCTCCTAACGTATACACAACTTACCCATACCGTATTCGACGTGTCCCAGCGTTTTAGACACATTTTTCATAGGTCGGCATACGCTGGCTAAATCGTCAAGGTGTGACTGCGATGTTGACACTTCCAATTTTCAGGTGGTTATGATTTAAATCTGCGTGCGGCAGGTTTTTAACAGAGAACGCCACGAGTTCGTCGGCGATACGTGCAGCGTGCAATGACTAAGTTAAACTATCGTTGGGCATAGGTTGTGAACGCCGACAACAGGCTAAGCATTAGTTTGTATAAGTTATCTTTAACACAACGAAACGTTCTGTGCCCGTTACTAATATGTTATGCATACGACCAACACGTTATGAATCCGACCAAAACTTAAAAAAAAAAAACCTCAAAACTTCAGCCTACGCCAACGTTTTACGTGCATTTTTATACGTTGCCATTCCTGGCTAAAACGTCAAGGTGTGACTGGGCCTTTAAACCCAAACCCCATCCCCTCTCCCCTATCCTCCTCACTCACCCCCCCTCCCATTCCCGTAGTGTATAGTGACGTATGGTAAGGCATTGCCCCCTTCTTTCCTCGCTCTCCCCCCCCTCCTAATCCGCTCCCCATTCCTGACCCCCTCCCAGCTCCCTCATTCTCCTGATCCTCCTTCTCCCTTCTCGCACCGCACCCCCCACCTCTTTCCGTCCTGTCCTTCCTCTCTCCATCCTCTATCTCACACCACCCTTCCCTCCTCTCACTCCCTCCATCTTTCTCCCCCCTCCCTCTTTAATATTGCCGTCAGCGAAGCAACTGATTATACTTGCTAGTTATGAATAATACTGGCTTTCGCTCTCACACTGATGTGTTGTTTCTCAAAAATAATATTCAGAAAATTCACAATTTGCACCTTCAGCTCGCCTTTTACGCGTGCTCTGTTTGCACGTTTTTTGAATAGTGCGCACATGTCATTTATACCATTTTTTAAAATTTACGTTCACGAGCTGTTGGAATTACATAACTCGAGTGCGTGAGTAATGCTGTGAATACATTTTCGTGCTGAACAATATGAAAACGTGTTTGCGATAACGCACGGATGCCGGCTAGATTGCATTCCCTCTCCCTCGGTTTACGGAAACCCTCCATCTTAGCATTGTGCATGCAGTGAGATATTTCCCATTTTATGTGTGAATTGTTTCCTGCAATTAGAGTAACCCTTGAACGACATGAGGACGACATGAAAGAGGTGATCGTACAGCTGGTATGAAGCGTGTGCAAGGCCTAAGTGAGTCCATGTTGCAAACAATAAGAAATAGTGTGGAAAAGATAAAAGAAAATGCGAAATGTGGAACCTCAGTGAGTGCAACAAAGACATTATGTGCGAGATGTTCCGTTATGGAAAAAAAAAAATGGAACGCATGCTCAGCACATGGATTGAATGCCGAAACCAGGAGAACATGCCTGTCATCATGCTTGTAATACAAGCAAAGGCCAGAGGCATTTATAAAAACTTAATAAGTGATGAATGTGAAGTGAAGCCATTTAATGCTAGTTCTAGGTGGTTTTCGGACTTCCGGAAGCATTACAACTGTCACAACATAAAAATGACCGAAGAGGCTGATGCTGCCGACACCGTCGCTGCCCAGAACTTTCCTGGGTTTCTTGAGGACATTATCGAGGAAGGTGGATATTCTCCAAAACAAATCTTCAACGGCGATGAGACCATCCCATTTTGGAAGGGGATGCCACATAGGATGTACGTTTCTCATGAGGAGAAGACCGCACCTGGATTTAAAGCAGAAAAACATCGCTTTGCACTGCTTTTTGAAGGTAACTCTGAAGGAAGCGAAAGAACATCAAAAGGACGATGCCAATGAGCCGTCAACATCGAGTAGTCAAAGAGCTAAACCGTATCTCTTACCCTCTCCAATTCAACCTCCATCACCATGATCAACACCACCACCTTCACTCCCATCTTTGCCCAGGTCATCTGACCCAGATGATCTCCCTCCTCTGTGACTCCTCCACTCCCTTCCCTTCCAACGCTTCCAGAAATAATAAGGTCTCATCATCAGCAGCCAACATTGTGATGACATCCCCTTTCTCTTTCATTTGTCTATTTTTAGTTGTTAGAATGTATTAAATGCAACAGTCGGCTGTATTTTTTCACAATTTTTCATTGTTTATATTTAAACATTATAATATAAATAATAAAGCACTGTAATAGTAAAAATAGGACATTAAACATGAGGGTTGAGGCAGCACTCCCCCCCCCCAAACCCCCATATATTACATTGTGTCTTTTGGGCAAATTAGTTTTAATTTACATGTCTTTCATTTACACGACGATCTTCAAGAATGCAACGATGGCGTAAATCAAGAGGTTACTGCACTATCTTAATTTAGGAATACTCATGTTTCAACTTAATACTGATATGTTACCTCATGCCATACAATCTTTATTCAACAGAAATAACCAAATTCCCTCTTTTCCAACAAGACAGTGAAAACCATCATTTACCTTTCACCAGAACTGTTTTCTCACAAAAAAAAAAACTTATAATCATAGAACCCAAATGCTGGAATGACTTGGATACAAATCTAAAACAGGTAACTAGCTTTGGCAGCTTTAAAAGAAAATTGAAATATAATCTCTTCAATAAATAAAGTACATTTAATGATGCTCATGAATAATTCCACCTTTGACATCTGACGATTGATGTTCTTGCTATTCAAATACACGTTTCTTTGTATACAATGAGATGTCATCCTGTGGGCTCTTTTAGTCTTACTTAAGCTCTATATTCTAGATAGGTTGTCTTTTTCTTATCTCTTTTTTATGTTTTTAATTTTTTTTTTCTTTCTTTGTTATTATTTGATTTGTAATTTCTTATTCGACTGTTCAAATGTACAATCACAAGATGCTATTCCAATTCCAATTCATGAGGAGCTTATTTTCTACAAGCATTGTTTTTTATTAGGTTTCTCTATGTTTCATATTGACAATTCAAATATCTGTCTTAGAATAATTATAATTTACAAAATGAAGTTATTATTTTGTTGTCTGGACGTACTGTTTTGGTATATTTCAATTTTGTTTGCATGACAACTTGAAGCATGAAAAAAACCCTAAACCAACCAGTGAAAATTCCCCTCTTCAGCCACCACCCCTCTTGATGCGACAAACATTAAACATCCCTTACACTGCCTGTCGTCTTAACCAAAGCCAGTTGTATTCCAACTGCATCTTTTGCTCTGCTGAGCTCTGCCTTGCTTCCAAGTATCTTTTTTTTTAAACTTATTCAGATATCTTTACTTATTCGGACATCTTTCAAGTGTATTTTTATTTAACTTATTTTTAACTAATTCGGCACAATAAGTGAATTACTGAACCCAAACCTGTCTGCCAATCCTCAAAAAATAGGAGCTCCACTACTGCTAATGAACTAAAACTTCACCCAACGAAACAGCAATGAACTAACACCTCTGAAACAACCATACTAATTAATGCACAGCTCACAACTAACGAACAAGACCGACAATAACTAGTCTTGTATTTTGTAAGATCCAGTCTCAAACACATGCCGTTCCATGAACTAATTATAATACCTACTTTCCAAATGAAAAAACCAGCCCAAATCCAAATGAAACTTTTCCACCACACAACTCAAAATACAAGCACAGATCTCAAGACAAAACGGCGGTAAATAAGCAAAAATCTTTTGAGTTAAAAGCCACAGAAATGCAAACCAGGAAGCAATCAACATTGTGACATTCGAAAGTCTCATCCTTATTTTATTTTCATCTTATGATATGATGAGATGTGCTATACTCCTTGCAGAGTAATGGTGCATTACACAACTGGCAGGGGTTTTGTTGGGTGGTTTGCCATTGCCGAGTCAGTTCAGGCAGGAATTTGTAATTTAGTTAAGGATAATGCTAATAGCTAACCTACTCTTCACAAATGACACCCATGGATCATTAACGTCCAGTAACTAATGGAAGCAGACGGGATGCCCAATTTAGCATCCATCCAAGGGACAGCACCTAGTCCTTGCTGGAAAACACTACAGTGATATTTAATAGTAGATCGAGATTCAAAATCAGGCAAGACAGCTCAGAGACAAGTGTGCACACCTCTAGACTATCCTTTCAGTCTTCTTTTCATCTTGGAGATGTGAAAAGAACACCTTCAGTGAAAGTTGGGTGTGTGTCTGTGTCGGAGTGGTGACCCGTCCAGGATTGTACCCAATAGCTAAGGAGACTGCTCCGGCAGCACCAACGCTCTGCACAGAGTATGGTCCCAATGGATGGATGGATAGGTGTGTGTGTGCTCACACACTTTTGGGCTTTGTCACAAAGAAAGAAAAAATACTGGATAAAATTTGATATCAGACAAATGAAGTTGAATAAAGATCCAAACATTTGCACTGTATCTGAAGAAAGATTGTAAACATTTCCACCATGGTGAGCAATAAGGTTTGTGCATGTACATCTTGACCAGAAATGCGAATGTCTTGTTTTTATTGCTTAAATAATTATAGAATGTCAAGAAGTTCCAAAGTAAGCACGAAGCCTTTTCTAACATTGATGAAATGTACTTCATGACACCATGTATAAGGACCACTCACAATCTGTTCTACTCAAAATATGGAAATGGACCTGTCCTCGGTTTGGCTTTTGATTTCAGAAATATAGTCTAAAGCATATTGTACTGTAGCTGTTAATTCTACCAAAATACTCCACTGATGCAATGGACCGAATGTAAAATGCATTCTGAGGATTTGCCAAGTACGCTTTGTAAAGGTTTCAAGCTTATAAATTAAACAAAGACAGCAGCAAAAGTCAACAGTAAATGGCAATATAAGCTGATCGTAAAGAGTAATCATAATACTCACAGTCAACCACAACTCTGGACCCTCTCCTCCCCTCCCCTCTCCTCCCCTGCCCTCCCCACTCTTCCTCTCCCCTCCACTCCACTCCCCCCCCCCACCCCACAACACTTAAGAAATCATTTTCCCTTTCACCACATGCCAAGCTTTCTTTCAGGTTGGCCTGTTTTGTGCTTTCCATGTGAGCACTCAATTCATAATCTCAGGATCACGAGTTCAATTTCATATTCAGTGTTTGTTGACTTGTCAGTTTTCTAATACTCTCCTTTGCAATCCATGTAAAGGTTACACTGATGCCCACAAATGCCTTTGTCCTGCATGTTATTTATGTAATAGCCCTCGATGAGCTTCAGTAATTGTAAAAAAAAGAAGGACAAAAAAGATCAATAGGAAAGTAAAACGAAAGGAGTGAATCGAAGAGAGTCTGGAAATTCCACCCACCAAAATTTCCATTCTCATAAAAACAAAACAATGATATATTCTTTCATTGTTTATCATGCCTTTTTGAGTGTTGAATGAGTATTTAGGGCAAAAATGGCTGCAGAATTGCCTTTCCTTGGATTCAGCAGGCGAACAAGTCCTTGCAGCACCTTGTCAAGTCCATCACTGCTGTATGCTTCCACTCCATTCCCACTCTCACACAAACAACATATTATGCAGACTGGAAAAATATCAACTTATTTTTTGTCTCCAAATCTTGTGTGCCAAACCTAACCTTTTCTGTCCAAATCCTACACCCACTTGTACCCGCTATCCACTGAACTTTGTCCATCTCCGCCAATAGGTGAAAGAAAATTTTCTCCAGCATCAAGCCTCCTTTGACAATGGACCCCGATGGCATCAGTGCCCATGTTCTCAAATCCTACTCTGCTGTTCTTACATCACCTTTCTCTGACATACTCAGTCTGTCCTCCTTTGGCCACTTTCCTTTGACCTGGAAGTCAGCAAAAATCACTCCCATCTACAAGAAGCATGCAAACTCAGACCAAAGAGCTTACCAGCATTTACAAGCAATGTCATGGAATCCATCAATTGCTGCTGATATCAAATATTTCCCCTTTTCAAACAGCCTGATCTCTGACCATCAGTTTGGATTCTGTCCCAATCACCAACCTCTGAACATGCTGCTGCATCTTCCTCAGGAATTCTAGGAGGCCCTAAACCTGAAACAAGAGATCAGGAATATCTCTCTTCATATATTTCAGGCATTCGATGGTGAAGCATCTTTCTCTGCTTGCCAATCTCACTTACCTGTGGCATACAAGACTGTTTTCATAACTAATTCATAACTAACACATAATAGTTTTATAACTAACACATAATTCTAAGTTCATCCACTCACAGAGTCAACATGTTGCTTTCAATTGAACCCTTTCCTCTCCCAGTGGAGACTGGAGTGCCCTAAAGCAGTGTTTTGAACATAGTCTTGTTCTTCATACACAACAACCTATCATGCTCTGAAAAACCCTCTCTTCCATTTTGCAGATGACTTCACATTGTATTGTGCAGTCCACCCATCCGGAAGACAGACAGATAGCAGCTGCATTACTACCTGCTGATCTGGAATTGATTCAGTTTTGGTCTGATAAATGGAACTTGTTCTTCAATCCTGGAAAATCTTGTACTCTCACATGGTCTTTCCAGAAGGGCCATCAAACGAACCCACCTATTTATTTTGATGGTCAGTCACTGGAAGAGGTTCAGTCTCTTGACATAACGTATGCCCACCATTAGCCATGACCTCTCCTGGACCAACCACGTTGCAAAGTTGCCCTACAAAGCCAACCACAGACTAGGCATCCTCCATCGATCCAGGCCTTTCCTTGGAAAAATCAGACCTACTCAATCCAAAAGGACTTTGTCCATAGCTCGATGGTCCACTGCTCTATTCTAGGGGCATGCATCCCAACAGCATCACATCTGTCTCTCTTGGAGTCAGTAGAATCTAAAGCTCTCAACATTATTGTAATATCTTGTGATGAGGCCGAAACATAAGGTCTGTTGCTTTCACTTCACAAGCAGGTCGGTGGTCTCTGTTTTCTATCATATATTCTCCAACATTGTTCTCTCTGCTCTCTCATCCTCTGACCCTCCCCAGAAACTCCAGTACACATTCTACCATAAACTTCATCCAGTTTAAACTTCCAAAATACAACTTCCTCCAGTTTAAACTTTCAAAATCTACTGTCCAATTTTTGCCCTGATACTCCACTGTGAATTTAACCATATTGCTCTATGAGCCTCACTCTTGCAGAAAAAAGGTTGAAGTTTATGTTGGTGGGTTATGTCTGTCCATTGGTAGTTGAATCTCTGGGGGATAGAGAAATGGGAAACCTTGCCATGCTTTACCACCCCTTGCTTCAGCAGTGATTGGAAAGTGAATGTGCTGGGAGAGGGGTCAGGTTTGGTCAGTCAGCATTGCACGGAGACCTTTGGCAACCATGGATAGGCCATAGAAGACCATATTGGTGATCCCCTTCAGTGAGGACACAGCGAGGGAGCTAGTGCTGGGAGGCAGGATGAATGGGGATTGATTGGGAACATTTGTCTTACCTTGTGGACACCACGGACTGCCACACCACTCTCACATCATTTTGGGGATCTCTTAGCTGCCTTGTAACAACATCATGTTGTTGCTCACAAGGCGTTAACCGGGCGTTAATTTATACATTAACCGGGCCCTCATGGATGCTATGGCCTTGCAGAGAAAAACATAGGGCAATACCCCTGGGCGCTCACCTGTAGCAGCTGGATAAGATAACCAGGGAACCACTGGTAGGAATGGATAACTCACAAAATATGTAACGGAGAAGAAAGTAAATACCTATGGATTTTTTTTTCATGCCATGAACAAACTTTGGTACATCATGGGCGATTAAGGTTGTGATCAAGTTTCATCGGAATTTATTGTGTAGTTTCTGAGAAGAAAGCGAATACCACTTTTGGAGTGGGAAACCCACCTGGAGACCCCCTTGGACACCAATTTTTTTTTAATATTGTGACCAATTTTGGTACATCACGGGTGATGAAGGTTGTGGTCAAGTTTCATCGGAATTTGACGTGTTGTTTCTGAGAAGATAGCATAGACCTCCTTCGATCCTGATGAGACTGTTTGAAGTCCGCCCCTCTGCGTTTTTGGCCTGATTCGCTGAATATATTATTAATCATTTTGGAAGAAAACCCCACCCAGCCCAAATGTTTGATGGCTGCAGCGGAAATAATATTGATTTTCTCCGATCTGTTTTCTGCTTGCGCTGCACAGTTTACTACTTCGATAATAAAACCAATGAACCACATTTTTGTAATATTCATATCCGCATCAGTGATTGCACTGTCAGTTTGGCATTCTGAATCTTTTGTCTCACTCTGAACTCCCACCGATTGAATGAGTACATTGACTGGGCTCTCAGTTTTGGTCTTTCTCCTCACCATGTTTACTGGGGTCTTAATTTTGGGGATCATCAGGATAGCCTCAGCATACGACAGTTTTCCCTGTGTCTTCACCAGTTGGATCTGGGTAGCTCTTTGGAATTCAGGACATCTTCTGAAGGCTACACTGTGGTCCCCACCACAATTAGCAAAAGATATTTTTTCACAAGCGCAATTTCCGTATTCATGCTCTACTTTACATTTGCTGCAACGTTGTTTGCCCTAACATGCTGGAGCAGTATGGCTGAACTTTTGACAATTGTAACATTTTAAGGGGACTGGAATGTATTGCCGGATAGTAAAGGCTTGATACCCCAGGAAAACTTTTGGGGGAAGGACTGGGTTGCCAAAGAACAAAACCACCGAGGTGGTACTGACTTTGACCCCATCCCTGACCGTGGTGAGACGGTGAGTGTGAACAACTCCAACCTCCGCTAAATGGCTCTTGATGTCATCATTTTTAATGGTGAGATCAATCCCATAATTAATGTCTCCTCGACTCTCCCTCAAAGACTGAGGAATCTGACACGAGACCTGGACACCACCAAAATACGATGCTCTCAACACCGTCTCCCGTTGAGCAATTGATTTGCACGTGAAAAGGTCGCCGGATCTTATCTTTTTGGCGCTGGACACGTCTCCAAATTATTTTTTTAATCAGTGTTGCCATTTGAATTGGCTTGTCGGGGCTTAAGGGTTGAGAGCCATTGGAGGCCGAAACTATGATCACGAGTTTGGCATGGTGCTCATCGGGGATAGAGGTGGCTTTAACCGCTTTGGGAGGTTCTGACTCATTGGTACTCTCCCACCGTGGTCTGCCCCTCTTCCTAGTTCGATTAACCGATCCAGATGAACCCCTGTCATCTTCCCTAGACATGTTGGTCATCCTTGGTCACCTCCTCCCAGCACCTCGGGATATTAACATGGCCAATTGAGCTGAAAATCGACCATAACACAGGCAAGACAGGATTCAGAATACTGGAAAAAAGCCAATGCACCCTCGACGCTCAAACCCATCCTGTGATGGCATCCTCTGATCGTCAGTTCTTCTTCGATCCCCCGCAAGACCATGTCCCCTCCTTCCTCTTCTCTTTTTTTTCCTTTGAATTTAACCCATCATCTTCCTCACAATCTTTCAACAACTGGAAATTAAACAATCAACAACATATATGGAAAGAATATAACACCTAAGAAAGAACACAATTTCTCAAAGTTTTATTTACTTTTTTCACATCCAGTTGTTGCCTGTGACGTGTGACATGACATTTACTGCAAATAGCGTCCCCACAATAGAGTTTATCTATACTAATAAAATGCAATATGTGTGTGTGTGTGTGTGTGTGTGTGTGTGTGTTTTTTGTCTACATATGTGGGTTTCCTAATCTGGAATGGATTCCTCCCAGGGCGGGCGCAAAGTATTTTGGTTAGGGGTCACGATCCACAGACCAAGCTGTGAAGTTTTCTGTTTTCAAAGTTTTGTGCCAAGGGCTCCATTATGGATCATTACTGAGCCGGCTTCAAACCGTAGTTCATTTGTAGTGATATTCCCAGGGATGATTTTTATATCTCTGTGAGATTCTTCTTCATCCGTCCCATGAGGTTCTTCGTCATCACTGGTACAAATTTGGCATTCCTTAGTTTCCTTCTTCAACACCTACACCTGCACCTACAACAGCTCAATTACCAATGCCTTCTTCTCATTTTTTTGCACATAAATATAATATCTGGACGCAATGCTTTGTTTTCGATGTTCACACTCGATGGGATCATTAGGTCGCATGTGAGCGGAACTCCAATGTCTTCAGTAATTGCTTTTGGTTCGTTTTCCCAAAAATTTTCTGGAACTGGAATATCAAAATTTTTGCAGATGTGCCAGCGGATTACTTTACAAACTCTGTTGTGTCATTGTGTGTGCAGCTGTTCTGACTTTTTCTGTTTTTTTTTTCGTGTTCAGTCATTAAGCGTCACACATCATTCTCTTTGATAACCCCACCTCCACTCCTCACCTGTCTTTGTTTTTTTTCCTTCTCCCCCCCCCCCACCCTTTTCTCTCACTCTATCCCCTCCTCACTCCCCCCTCCTCATAAAATGCAGCACTCTCCTCCCACACTTCTGTCTCTGTCTCTCTGTCTCTCTCTCTCTCTCTGTCTCTCTCTCTCTCTCTCGCTCTTTTGCTACCCGTCAGCAAAGCGACGGGTTGTATTTGCTAGTAGGGAATATAATTAAAGTTTATAGTGTACAGAATTTGTTTCCTGGTTTAAGGCCCTGTCACACCTTGACGATTTAGCCAGCGTATGGCAACGTATCAAATTTGATCTAAAACGCTGGCGTACGCTGAACTATTGATGTTTTTTTTCCAGTTTTGGGCGTATATTAATGAGTTGGACGTATGCATAATGTATTAGTAACGAACACAGAACGTTTCCATAACTTTCGATAACTTATACCAATGAATGCTTGGCGTGTTGTCGGCATTCACAACTTATGCCCAACGATAGTCTAACTTATGCATAGCGCGGCAGATTATCGCCGACGATCACGTGGCATAGCCTATTAATAGGCTGCCGCTCAACGATTTAAATCATAACCGCACGAGACATCGAAGTGTCAACATCACCGTCATGCCGAAGAAAAAAAAACAAAAAGAACATGGAGTCTGGAACACTGACGGGTTCCTCCTGTGAAGCCCATTTTCATATACCAATTCCCCTAAACGCTCCCGATACGCCATTATACGGTAGCTGTAAGTTGGAAACACGTTCAGTATGTTCTGTGGTCGTCCGGAAGACATCAAATACGTCTACATACGTCAATATGCATTGGAGATACATTACACATAGGTTCAAAGCACGTTACTCATTGTTTGAAATAAGTTTCGGGTACGCTAAACATTACCTCGACATGTTTCGACTTATGAGTAACTTACAAGTAACGTGTGTCGACGTGTGTCAACGATCGCATAACGTGCCTACAACTTATGGCCAGCGTATGCGGAACGTGTGAGTCATACGCTGGCATACGTCGAAAAATTTTGAGCATGCTTAAAATTTGTCAACGAGCTCGGTGTACTACGACGTATGCCAGCGTGCTCTTAACGTATACAAAACTTACCCATAATATATTTTGACGTGTGCCAGCGTATTCGCCAAATTTTTCATACATCGGCATACGCTGGCTAAAACGTCGTGTGACAGGGCCTTCAGAGGGACCAAGTGATGATAAATGGTGATGAATGCTATATGATGACCTTCATAAATCTTGACAATAAAACTTTGTGAGAAATGTTCGTTCATTCACAAGCATCAAACCACATCATTTTATCCCATTTCATTCATTTTTAGGTCATCTCTTCAAGCATGACCTAATAATATGGGTGTAGATGTCCTTCGATCCGTCCGTCCGTCCGTTGCGAAAATGACGATTTTCAAATTCTATCTCCTCCGCCATTTCTCAAGCGATCTTGAAATTGATTGTGGCATATGAATCTATGGGACAATATCTAAATTTTGATCGGGGTGGATTTTCGATATTCGCTTTCGTTTTCGTGTCACGTGACTTCAAAGTTGGCAAAAAATGCAAAAATGACGATTTTCATGCGAAAATCTTTCAAAATCTATCTATCTATCTATCAAAAAATCTATCAAAAATCGAAAACATTTCAAAATCTATCTCCTACATTTCTCAAGCAATCTTGAATTTGATTGTGGCATATGAATCTATGGGACAATATCTAAATTTAGTCGGGCCGAATTTTCGATATTCGCTTTCGTTTTCGCGTCACGTGACTTCAAAGTTGGCAAAAAATGCGAAAATGACGATTTTCAAAATTTATCTCCTCCTACATTTCTCAAGAAATCTTGAATTTGATTGTGGCATATGAATCTATGGGACAATATCTAAATTTAGTCGGGCCGGATTTTCGATATTCGCTTTCGTTTTCGTGTCACGTGACTTCAAAGTTGGCAAAAAATGCGAAAATGACGATTTTCAAAATTTATCTCCTCCTACATTTCTCAAGAAATCTTGAATTTGATTGTGGCATATGAATCTATGGGACAATATCTAAATTTTGTCGGGCCGGATTTTCGATATTCGCTTTCGTTTTCGCGTCACGTGACTTCAAAGTTTGCAAAAACTGCCCTACCTTCAGGAGGCTATATATTTTCTCGCAGAGATGACTGTCACTCCCGCACGGGGGTAATTTTTTTAAATTACGGATTGAATTTGGAACAGTAATTTGTGAACACACTGTATTTGAAGAAAAACAATCAAATCCTACCTTTCAAAGTTCTCCAAAATACCGCTAAATTTCACAGTAAGAAGTCGAAGAGCGAAATGGAAAGTAAATAGGCCCGACCAATTGATTCGGAGTGTGGACAAATGGTAGACGAGAGGAAGTGACGATGCGTACGGATGAGGATTGAGGGAATTGGTCGGTAATGTAAAGCTCATGATGTTACCCAGCCAATCGAGTCCGACTGGCGTGGTACCTTGTGGATCGGATAGAGATCGCCACACATCTGTCAATGTGTATGAATCCATACGAGTGGAATGGAAGCTAAACATTGCGTTTTGGAAATTGTTCATACTTTCCATCCAATACGGGTTTTAATGATCCCAAAATGGCTCTCCAGGATAAAGAAAGTAAATGGGTCAAACCTGCAAAATATGGGTCACTTGCCATGTCAGCATGAGCCCTGAATTGAGATGGACCTCGGCACTATGACTGGCCACTCCCGTAGATAAATTTGAAATTGTATGTGATTAGAATAATGGTAAGCTCCTTATCTCACTGCCAGCCGTAAACACAAACTCACAAAAATCTGATCCATGGGCTGTGTTCCATTGTCAATCAGGTTGCTATCGTTTGTCTACTTTGTCTTTTTTGAATTTTAATGGCACTTTCAGTGCCAGTGGCTCAAAACACGCCGCGCACCTGAATGTGATTAAAATCACATTTTGGCCCATCGAGTGTCAATAAATTTTGATGGATTTCCCACAATCTTTCAGGAATTTTAGTACCAGCTTACAGAATTGAGGGTGCTTCTGGTTAATCAGCCTCAACGCTCCTGGTATATCCAACACCTTGATCCCCATTACTCCTACATTCTGCACAAGACACTGCCTGGATCCCTCATAAAGAGGGTAATTTAGGAATATATTATTCAGATCTTCTGGTTTCCTGCACATCTCACAAAACCCTGGAGGGTGGTACCCAATTTTATACAGGTATGAATTTAGGCGACAGTGCCCGAGTCTTAGCCTACCAAGAGCTACTTGGTCTCTCCGGGAAAGCATGGGAAGTTCAACTCGTGTTACCACATCCGGATGCACCATGTGACAGAATCTTCCCTTCGTGCTGGAGTCCCACTGAAATTGCCATTTTTTCTCAATCTAGCCTTTGACCAGACTAATAATTTCCGATGGTCCCAAGGGGATTTGGGTGACATTTTTCAGTTGAAGGGCATGCTTCGCCGCAAGATCACAGGCCTCATTTCCACCAATGCCGACATGAGCAGGGATCCAGCACAGGTCGACCACCAGACCCCTCTACTTCGCAATATTAACCAAATGCCAAACTTCAAGCACCAAGTCATTCATACAACCATCCAGTAAGGATTCCAACGTCTTTACCGTGGAAATTGAATCAGAGAGGATTACCACACCGAGAGGACTAAACTCAATTATCCATTCTCGAGCCAGAACTATAGCAAATAGTTCAGTAGAGAAGAGTGGGAGATGATTCATTAGCCGAAATGCCCTGACCACCCTGAAATCAGGGATGCATATTGCTGAAGCTGTCCAACCAAGAGAAGGTTTTTTGGGGCCATCTGTATATACGTGCAATGATTGACTTCAATTTGAATTGATAAACTCAATAGCCTGATTGCATATGACCGCAGGATTAACCGTGTTCAATTTTCCCCAGAGATCCACATGGAGGTCAGGGGATTCAAGGATCCAGGGGGCCCAAATATAAATTTTATGATGGGGGTTGACCAGAAAGGAATCCGATCCCATTTCTTTAGCAGTCATTTTACAAGCAAGGCTGAAAGGTGGGGAAGTGGAGTTCCCGGCAAGCTTAGATATCACTGAACAACAAAAATTTTTTACTGGAGATGTGTAAAGTGATTTAGACTAATTTGGGTACGCTGATTTCAAAAATCATAACCGTTTTGCTGTATCTCGTCAGGATTTTCAGTAACAGAAATATTCCCATTGCCTAGAAGTCAGGATTTCAATGAAATTTACAAAAATTCATTTATTCATTTATTTCATCATGAATGCTTCAAAATTATAGAAATTACAGAAAAACTCCACTAGAATGTAATTAAAAATGCTTTAGGCATTTGGCTTTGCGTTTGTGCTGCTCTGTGTCAGTTTCACGATGCAGGAACCAGCAGAAATCGCCCATCATGTTCGGGTTGTGCCGCCATTGGTAACGCGTCTCCATGAGTGAAATCTCTTGGTGGAATCGCTCGCCGTGCTCGTCCGAGACTGCTCCCAAGTTGTCAGGGAAGAAGTTCAGGTGCTGGTGTAGGAAATGGATTTTCAGGGACATCCTGGAGCCAAGTTTCCTGAAGGACTCCAGCAGCTGCTGCACTATTTCTTCATAGTTGTCCGCGCGCTCGTTCCCCAAGAAGTTGTCCGTCACAGCTTTGAAGCTCCTCCACGCTGCCAGCTCTTTGGGGTTTAGAGTTGTCGGAAAAGTTTCGTCCTTCATAATCTGTCGGATTTGCGGTCCAACAAAGACACCAGCCTTGATCTTTGCCTCCGACAAGGTGTTGCCAAACTTTTCCTTGAGGTATGGTATAAAAGGTATAAGAGGTATAAAAACCCACGCCCATTCAGATCCATTGCCCGTACAAAACTTTTCATCAAGCCGAGCTTTATGTGGAGTGGTGGAAGGAAAACCTTGGCTGGGTCGACAAGGGCGACATGCTTCACGTTGTGTCGACCAGGTACATGCTCTTTTCACTCTTCCCAATCTTTCTTCGTCCAGTGATTCTTGTCGTCTCTGCTATCCCAGAGACAAAGGAAGCACATGTATTTCGTGTAGCCTGACTGCAGCCCTAACAACAGCGCCACCACTTTCAAGTCTCCGCAGATGTGCCAGTTGAAGTCATTGTACTTGATGGAATCAAGCAGCTGCCGCATAGTCTCATAGGTCTCTGTCATGCCGAACGCGTGAGCCAGTGGGACTGATGGTTTCTCGTTGCCATTGTGGAGCAAAACAGCCTTCAAGCTGTTCTTCCCCGAGTCGATGAAGAGGCGCCAGTCTGCAGGATCGTGATCACACCCAAGTTCTTTCAACAGACCGTTGATGTCACTGCAGAATGTCATCGTGTCTTCCATCTCAAAGAACTCAGCCATGTCTCTGTGACGTGCTCTGAACAAGGATATCTTGGTGTTAGGTTCAAGTAGATTCCACTGCTGCAGCCTTGATCCAAGCAGCTCTGCCTTCGCCTTTGACAGCGAGAGATCTCTTACAAGATCATTTAAGTCTCCCTGGTTCAGAAGGTGTGATTCTTGAGTGTCGGGTTCAAAAGGTTCATCATCACCATCCTCTTCACCACTGCTTACAGCTATGTTCTGATCAGCTGGAGGTGTTGGAACGGGGTTCTCGTCATCATGAGGCACAGGTTTACGAGCAGAGACGCAGTCAGCGTACTTGATGTGACCTTTATTCTTCTTGTTGAAGCCAGCGATGCTTGTGCAGCAGAAATAACAATCATCATGATGATTCTGCGGCTCACGCCATATCATGGGCACCGCAAATGGCATGCTCGCGTGCTTGCCCACCAACCACTGAGTCAAGGTTGTGTGACAGCTTGTGCAGCAGATGTGTGGTGCCCAGCTCTGTTCTTGGTCCCCCACCTTACACCCGAAGTAGTGAAAGTAGGCGGCCTTCATTTTCACTGCTGTAGATATACTTCGCTGTTGATCTTTTTTGGTATACCGACCACAGACATAACAGAAGTTGTCAGGATGATTGGTACAGGAATGCCTACTCATCTTTATCTGAAAGAAAGAAATATAACACAAGTTAACAACAATTGTACGAAATAGACATGTTAAAGACATGTGTAAATTTCATTGAAATCCTGACTTCTAGGCAATGGGAATATTTCTGTTCCTGAAAATCCTGACGTGATACAGCAAAACGGTTATGATTTTTGAAATCAGCGTACCCAAATTAGTCTTAATCACTTTACACATCTCCAGTAAAAAAAAAATTTTGAAATTTGTTGTTCAGTGTATTCCCAGCAGTTTGTAAATAAGGCTTTACTATGATAGTTGTCCCCAGATGAGGTGGTTCTAGCCCAATATTTCATTTTCAAAAATTCCCAATGAGAGACAAGGGTATCTCGCCCGCTTCCACCAGAAGGACAGACACAGGAGTGCTGGTAAAAGCACCTAAACAGACACAGATGGCTTTAGACTGGACAATCTCCAATTTTTTTTGATTGCTCATGGACATATCCCCAAGGGCCAGGCCACCATAATCCAGATGAGAATGAATAATAGCTTTATATAACAGGAGAAGAATATCACGATGTGCTCCCCACTCAGCAGCAGAAAAGAAAACGTAATAAATTGATGCCTTTAGCACATTTACCAGTCAGCCTCTTAACATGGGGAGTCCAGGTTAATCCCTTATCAAAGATGACTCCTAAGAATGACACTTCAGAAGATGGTTTGAGGGAAATACCATTAACTACCATCACTATGTCCTCAATCCTTTTTTTACGGGAAAATATGATGAACTTGGACTTGTTGCCTGATAGCTTAAAACCCCAGTCTAAGGCCCATTGCTCCACAAGATGGATATCATTCTGGAGATTTTTTTTTTACCTGAAAGGGCTAAATTCTTACAACGGATCCACATGACAATGTCATCAGTGAAAAAAATATCTTGCTGTGGAGCTTGGAATGGGAAGCTACATCATTAATCATAATATTAAAGAGAGTTGAGCTTCGGCTGCTACCCTGGGGAATGTCCTGATCTGTTTGAAAAATGGAGGAGAGGTTCTGACCGACACTCACCTGAAAGAATCTATTGGATAAAATGTCCCTAATCCACTCAAACATTCTTCCATCAATCCTGAGGTTGACTGTCTTATTTAGGAGGTCATCTTTCCAAACTGAATCATATACCTTATGGATGGATATAAAGGAACACTCCCAGGAGAGACTCCTGATTATGTAGGGATTTCCTAGCCTCATTTGCCAGTGCTGCAATGTGGTCCATAATGGACTGTCCCTTTCTGAACCCACTCTGGAATTTATACAGGAGGTTGTTCTTTTCCAGGAAGAAAATCAAGTGACTGTTCATCATCTTCTCCATTAATTTGCAGACAACTGAAATAAGAGAAATCAGATGATATGAAGATGGGGCTGCACTATCTTGCCCATATTTAAGGATAGGGATTACAATTGAGTGTTTCAAATCACAGGGAAGTTTCTCTAAAGCCCAAACCTTATTGAAGAATCTAAGGATCACACCCAACACCCTATCATCCAAATGTTTGAACATGAGAAACAATAACCGATCTGGGGCCTGGGGCACGATTCCTAGCCTTCTGGATTGCCTGTTTAAGCTCGCGAAAAGTGAAGTCAAGATTAAGTGAAGAATTTAGAGGCTGAACTGCGTTGGTGATCACCAGGAATTGATTTGCTAATTGGGGAGTACGACCCTCCAACTCATCATACTTTATGATATCATCCCCACTTCCAGAAAAGAATTGGCCCTCTGTCTGTCTTGGCCTCTGCCTTGTCTATATTTGAACAAAAAGTTTTGTTCTGGAAAATAATCACCAGAATAGACTTCCATCCAGATTTAACACCCTGCATACTTTTCACTCTTTTCCATATGGTTTTAAGTGGGGTGTCCGGATTAATCGAAGAACAGAATAATTTCCAAGAGGCCGTCTTTGCTTGTTTAATAGTCCTTTGAGCATACGCCCTTTTCCTTTTATATTTCACGACATCCTCCAACCTAAGCATTCTCCTTAATCATTTGAGAGCTGCCATTCTTTCCTGGATCGCTTGTTTGCAACCCTCATCCTACCAAGGGACTTTGATTTTCTTATGCACTGGACTTCTGTAAGTTGGGATTGTATCCACAGCTATGTTATTCATAATTATGACAATATTCCTGTTGAGGCTCTCAATATCGCTATCGCCAATCCCTTCCTTCACTTCATTGGAACATCGACATGAGAAAACACCCCAGCCCGCCTCGGAAAAGTTCCAAGAAGCCAGTCCTTGTGTGTCCTCAGGGTCTCTTTCTAATTTAAAATTTGTGATCACTTTCAAGTGATCACTTCCGAGATTATCATCATGGACCTTCCAATCACATCACGCTGCTTCAATTGATGAAATAAGAGTGAGATCCAGAGAGGACATCTTCCCTGTGGACGGATTAATGCATGTCCCTGTTCCATCATCTAATACCACCATATCAAATTCATCAATCAAATCCTCAATAAATTCACCATTTTTATCCGTGATTTTAGATCTCCAAAGAATGTTATGACTGTTGAATCCCCACATACAAGGACCACCGGTCGACTACCAGATTATTTAGGAGGCTTTCCCCCTTTCTAGAAGCCTCCTGGAGCCTCTTGCACACCAATGGTTGGCAGGGGTTGTAGAAATTAATAATAGAAACCATTCCGCTTGAGCCATGGATCTTGATAAGTTTACACTCCAATTCTGCATTACTGAGAAGGGAATACCAAATTTGATAAGTATCCAACAGCTACCTCTATTCCCACTTGTTCTATCCCGATGTATTAGGGTATACCCCGGAATATAGAATCGATTATGTTTCTTGAGCCATGTTTCTTGTAAACATATTATATCCGGTTTAGTTACCAAATCGGAGATAATTTTTTGAAATTCAGATCTGTGAGCCACAAGACTTTTAGCATTCCATTTAATTATTAGCATTAATCCATTGAGTCCTGAGACTGTT
The DNA here is from genome assembly GCF_056783735.1 of Eptatretus burgeri. Classification (NCBI taxonomy): domain Eukaryota; kingdom Metazoa; phylum Chordata; class Myxini; order Myxiniformes; family Myxinidae; genus Eptatretus; species Eptatretus burgeri. Next base: position 27,873,789 of record NC_140966.1, on the reverse strand, counting down.
TGGTATCAGAACTGGTCTCGCTCTCTCTTTTTAGATCCTCGTGGAGGATCTCTAAGTCTTACTAACGTTGTTGTTCTTGTGGACTTTTTTGTTTCACAGCCTACAGTTTTCATCGAAACTTCCTGAAACTTGGCGTATATGTGTAAAAATACCTTGCGCAGACAGTAACCATCTCCGATTTTGAAAATTCCTCCGAGAAAAAAGTTATGATGTCAAAATATCTCCGCTAATGGAAATCGCCTAAAAAATTATCTCCGAAACTCGGCAAACTTTTTGAATTCTGTTTGCGGGAATCGAACATGGCATTAGCAGAGATTAATTACCGCACATATGATACATCACTATGACGTCATATCAATTTTTATGACGTCATTCCTATTTTTTGACATTTTTTGTTTTTTGTTTCATTTGTTTTACAGCCTACAGTTTTCATCGAAACTTCCTGAAACTCGTCATATATATATATATATATATATATATATATATATATATATATATATATATATATATATATATATATATATATATATATACATACTGTATGTAAAAATACCCTGCACAGACAGTAACCATCTCCAATTTTGAAAATTCCTCCTACAAAAAAAGTTATGACGTCAAAATATCTCCGCTAATGGAAATCGCCTGGAAAATTATCTCCGAAACTAGGCAATCTTTTTGAATTCTGTTTGTGGGAATCGAACAGGGCATTAGCAGAAATGAATTACTGCACATATGATACATCACTATGACGTCATATCAATTTTTATGACGTCATTCCTATTTTTTGACAATCTTTGTTTCATAACCCAGAGTTTTCATCGGATATTCGTGAAACTTGCCATGTATATGCAGAAAGCCCACGCACAGGCAGTAACCATCTCCGATTTTGGAAATTCTTCCTAGAAAAAAAGTTGACGTCATAATATCGCCGCTAATGGAAATCGCCTATACCATTATCTCCGAAACTAGGCAAGCTGTTTGAATTTTGTTTGCGGGAATCAAGCCGGGCATGAGCACAGATAATTTATCGCAAACCTGATACATCACAATGACGTCATATTCGTTTTTATGACGCCATCATTAAGAGGACGAGGATCTTAGCTCATTCGAGCTTGTTTATCACCTGTCTTGTGTAATATCTTGTTGATATCCTTGGAGGAAATGTCCTCCCAACCCAGGTGTTTACCGGCTGCAGAAGAGATTCTCTTAATCTTCTCTGATCTCTTTTCACAAGAGCTGTGCAATTGACCACCCCAGTAATGAAACCAATAAACCCCATTCTGAAAATTTTCGACACCACCCTGCCACTTAAGAGATACTCTCAGAATTTTTTCCCACTGGGCCATAGATTTAAATTGGATCAGGAGGTTCCCTGATCTAAGCTTTTTAGCACGATGGACATCACCAAATTATTTCCCAATTAAAGTTGCCAATTGTATTGTGTTGCCAAAAACCAACGACTTGGATCCTTCCAAAGTCGAGATAATAATTGGAAATTTATCAACCGGCTCCTCTTGAGCCTTAACTCATTTACACACCTCGGACTCATCACTGCTTTCTTCAACAGGCTTAACCGTCTTCGTGCCTGACCCTCTGGAAGCACTAACCCATTGCGGAGGACATGCCCAGTCATCATCTCCCGCTCCACCCTCCATTTATTCGCACCTCAGTGGGATCACCAAGAGTGAAATTTGGCCCTTACCTACCAATGAAAAATCAAAAACACCACCGGACTGAAGATAATACCAAATCCTGAAACAACCTAGAAGCACCTGTGGAGGCTCACCACTCCTCCGAGAAAAAAAAAATACCGCTCCTGATTCTCTTGCTATCGTTTGACTCACCAGCTGTTCCTCATCAACCATTTCGTTGGAGTGCTTGCTTGAGTGCTTAAGCCACTTGCAAGCGTGAGCTCGCTGCTTGGTAATGGAAAACACCTCAGCCATGTGCTCGGCCGAGGACCCATTGTCTGGTTCTGCCACTTGTGAAATGATAAAAAGTTAATTTCCGGTGATTTTCACCCTTTTCCCCTTTTTTGAGCTTTTTTCACTTTTCATCACTGCTGGGGTAGTTTTGTTTCATCCTCGGGACAGGTGTTCTGATTTCAAAACCCGCAACGTTCCGCGGTATGCAAGGGTTAGCCCATTTACGAATGAGGGGGTGTTTTGTGATCATCCAATAAATTGTAGTTTGGATTTGTCAAACACTATCGATAAGTATTTTACATGATGAATTATACATATTTATTTTGATTATTGTTGCATTTGTGTACATTAAACGTTGTTATCATTCCACTTGCTTTCTCTACTAACCTGACCTCACCCCCTAATTTTGTAATATTCCTCTCCAGTTAAACATCAGGGAAATATTTTAGAATCGATTCATTCGGACAGTGCTTTCTTTCCTTGAGATGAAGCATTCCCTTTATGCTGTGTTTATCACCACTCACAAGGTGATATCTTTTGTTGGCAAAGTGAGACCCCACCCTCAGGGTCCCGTCTCGAAAGATTGTGAACCATGATCAGTTGTGTGGGGGCCCCTTGTCGTCTCGGGGCCCCATGCAATTGCACTGGATGCACGGCAATAATGCCACCTCTGCTTGTTTGTCAATCAACCTTCTTTCTCCGCCCTGCTATTGGCATTTCCTCTTTCTCCTGCTCCTGCCCTTTGTTTTGTTGTATCCTGATCTGTTCGGTGTCCTAGTTCTTCCATGAACCTAGACTATGTATACAAATAACAAAATTCATTTGTTACAGTCCTAATAATTGCATTGCAGCCTTGTTCCTCTTCAAGGCCCCTCCCCTTATCCCTTCACCCACATTAGATGGGCAGATAGGGTTCGCACAAAAGGACTTTTAAAGTGGATCACTGATGGGCATGCTCGGCTAATCGCGTCAGGCAGATTCACTGCGGTCATGTGTCTGAGACGCCAAAACTGCACACATATTGATCTGCGTATGGGGGGACCTTGTAAACCCGAACCCATCGATGTGCAACAAATCTTTTGTCCGAACACTGGGATTTTTTGGCCTGCAAACAGCCGAATGGTTTCTCACTACTGTGTCCAATTTAATTATCTACAAGATTACCATTCCCCAAGGTCGCCAAAATGCACCAAATTTTGACACGCATGGGACGCAGTAGGATGGAAGATGTTTCTTACCTTCCTAAGGGTTTATTTAAAATGATTACGAGGGAAAAAGGTGAATGGAATGTGCCATTCAGGACAGACCAAGCAGGTCAACAGACCCAAAGATGGATGTGGGGACATGCAACCTTATGTACAAGGACAGGAATAAACGCTCACCCTGCAAGGTGCCACAGAAAATTGAATCACTACAACAATCGGAAAATACAAGCAAGGACTTCCCTTTGGTGTGATGAGTTGTGTGCAGGGCAATGGTGCAGCTCGGGAACAGTGAGGGAGAAGTAGCGATGCAGTGGATGTGAGGGATTGTGAGGTGGTGTCCACTTCTCCAGAGAGCAGTCCTCCCTGTCCGGAGTTGAAGAGCGAGAGAGGAAGAGAATGGGCAATGAAGAGAGCTAGCAAGAGAGACATGTCAGAGATTGAGAAAGCCAGAGATGGAGAATGAGAGAAACAGACCAATCTTCTTTGTCCAAAGGTTCAACTTTGACCCCAATTTCCTGTGCATAACCAGCCTGCGTGACTCTTTGTACTTCTAGTCGCAGCTTCTGCACGACGGTTTTTTTGGCCCAGCCTGCATGCTCTGGAATCACCTTTGCCTGTGGCGGGTCCTGTGATCGGCTGCCCGCTGTTCATGGGAGGTGTCATCCTTCGAGCCGTCCCACCCATGGGGCGGCCCCAATAAAAATAAGGTCCATCGCATTTTCCGGGCCTGACAGCACACCTCACCGCAATGGCTTGTACACACGTGCTGACAGTTCGTTGTGCTATCCCTTTAAAGCGTGTTGCACTTTCGGTCTTTCCCATGTGCCTTTATGTGGCTGGAAGTCCTCACCTGGTCCTGCCCACTAACAAGAGGTGTTTACACATCCAATGTTACCCTGACTATGCCGTCTATAAATTACATACACTGCTTTCTCAGGGTCATGTATAACAAAAAGACTTACTTTGACATGTCCTTGATACATGGCAATCTAACATACTTAAAATATATGGTCCATGCTACAATTATCACATTCTAGTTATGGACCCCCCCCCCACCTCTTTTCATTTAACAATATATACTGGTAGGATGGCTTAGAGGTGTGCACACACGTCTCTCAGCTGCCCATCATGTGTTCAAATCTTGGTCCAGTTAAAAATTGTAATCATGGTGTTTCACAGGCAGGGTGATTCACTGAGTGTGCCATCCCTCCAATGGACATATATACATATACATATATATATATATATATATATATATATATATATACATATTTATATTGACTCCTCATGTTCTTCGAGCCAAATAAAATTGCATTTAGCAACACGAGGAAAGTCCTTTGCTGTTTTAAACCCTTCCAAGAGTTCCTCCACAGATGAAAAGATATTCACAAATAGTACATACATGAAAATCCCAATGCCACACACTCCCTCAGCTGTCGGACCGGTTTCATCGCTTATTGGCGAATCATCAGCGACAGCGCAGACAGAACCTCATACAGACAGAACCTCATACAGACAGAACCTCATACAGACAGAACCTCTAACCACCATTGATGCTCTCAAGCATGAAAAATGCGCAAATGTCGAAAGCAGTCAATATATATGAACTAAAATATAGACCCAACCACATCTCTCACTTGTGAATGGCGTCCATAACCAATCAGCTCTCACCTAATCAATTACCCAAGGTGGCTAGGATTATATAAATAAATCGACTCCTCCCATGCTCTTCTCGTCGAAGAAAGCTGCATAAAGCAGCCATGAAAAGCTACGACATGTCCTTTTTTTCTCAAGATCTACATGGGCAAAGGTGTTTTATGAACTTTTTTTTTTTCATCAAGTTTTTACTCAACATTGTTAAAACATTTCGGCTTCAACATACCACCATCTATCATAAGACATCGTTCAATAGGATTTTCCAACTTGTTGAAAACGTACTTCCATTGCTGTTGAGTAATTTCATGAATTGCATTTGTGATCTTAACCCCAAGTTTATGCCAAGAATGTGGTTTTGAGGAGTAAACAACAGTTTGACATAACCCCATAAAATTTAGTTCAATGCCAATAGGTTAGGAGAATGGGGTGGCCAAGCAATTGGTCCATGCCTATTGATCCACTTGCCTGGGAAGACATTATTCAATAACCGTCACACATTTGAAGCATAGTGGCATGGAGCCTAGACTTGTTGGTAAAAGGTGATATAAGAATAATTTAATCGTTGTAATTGTGGAATCAAATGTGGTGATTGTTGAGGTTGACTTTACCACTGATGAAGAAGTTTCCTCACCAGAAAATGTCAACTTGACAATAAACCCAAGGGAATTGTGGATTTAACAGCATCAATAACAGCAACATTATCAACACAATTAACATTACCAGAAAATATGCCATTTACCGTTTGTTTCTGGCATGTGAACATCAAAAGTTATAAAGTTGCTCAATGACTTTATGGACATCCTGTAGAAGTACATTCTCCTGCATGTGGTTGTGTTTGTGTAGAAGTTTTTCCTTAAGCCTGTTAATGAAAAACAACCTTGATTTACAGTCAAAGAAGTACCTTACCTGCCATATTCTGTCGGAATGTATTGCCTTGGACAAACAGGAATGAGTAAAGCTGCAGAAGAGTAGGCAGCAATTTGGAATTTGGCCAAGGTTCCAGCACACAATGGTCTACTGTTTATGCAAGGCAGTGTGGGATGCATCATGTTCACAAGCAAGGAGGAGGAGGAGAGGAGATTGGGATGGGACCATACTCTGTGCAGAACGTTGGTGCTACTTAAGCAGTCTCCTTGGCTATTGGGCACATTCCTGGACGGATCACCACTCCGACACAGTATACCAGCATGCTGGCACTCATTTTGCCGAACTCAGACGGATGACAAGCCGAGTTAACCCCACCTGGTATTAATTGAACAGCTGAGCGGGATTTGAACTCAGAACCCTAGGATCCCAAGCCCACCACCCTAACCATTAAGCCAACACCAGGCGTACAAGCAAGGTAGTGCTATGAAATGGTGGCTGACTGAACCACATCTATTAAATTATAGCTTCCTGATGTAAGGCCCTGCCTACGTGAAGCAATGTTTTGCTTTATATTGTGAAGCATTATTGCCGTGCAGTCATATGGTGACTTGTTGGATTCTACTTTGTCAGGAGCAAACCCAGATTAGAAAGATTAATGAGAGTCATACTATCTCTGAGCTGTCCTGTCACTCCTTCCTCCCAGAATCAACAAATAAACAAACCAAAAGTAATTATCAAGCAAAACAGCAATGAAGTGGCTAATTATTGATAAAATGAGAAAGATAAAAGGAATACAACATCAATCAATTAAGTGTGTCTCACAAGCTGCAGGTGCAAATGTATGTAGTCAGGAAAAGAGAATCAGCAAGCAACACAATGAAAGAGCATTTAGGTGAAAAAAAAACAACAAAAGGACGAGAGAGAGAGAGAGAGAGAGAGAGAGAGAGAGAGAGAGAGAGAGAGAGAGAGAGAGAGAGAGAGAGAGAGAGAGAGAGAGAGAGAGAGAGAGAGAGAGAGAGAGAGAGAGAGAGAGAGAGAGAGAGAGAGAGAGAGAGAGAGAGAGAGAGAGAGAGAGAGAGAGAAGAAGAAAAAAAAATGATTGTCAAGAAAGCAAAACGAGTCAAGGGTGAGAAGGCAAAGATCAAACGTGCAAGATTGCAATAGTGGAAGATTTAAAGGGCGCGGTGGCAAGAGAGCAGTGGGGTTAGATCTCAAGGCGAACGACATGGGTCACCACCAAAAAGGGGTCATGGGCTGTGGTCACATCAGGGAGCAAGACAAAGAGAGTGAAAGAGCAAGATATCAAGAGATTGACAAAACGAAAGAGCAAGAGGGCAGGTGGCAAAGAGTGTGAGATCGTGAACCGCAATATGAAGAAAAAGAATGTAACGCTTTGACTTGAGTGTGTGTGTGTGACTATTTTATGAGCCTCCAAGTGAGGGCAACAAGAAGAGCAAGCAAGCTGGTTGTGCACAAATATTTTCAGATTTATTTCCATTTGACTTTGGCTGAGAGGTGCACTGGCCTCTGCAATCATTTATTTATTCTACACCGGTGGTCTCTTTTGGGGAGCCTTCATTTCGAGCTACATTCACTGTGAGCCAAAATTAGTGCCATGTTGGCCATGTCTGTCTATGCGATGCAGTGGCCTGGAAAGTTTGTGAAACGAAAAACAATCGCAGCGAGTCGTGCAAGTAACCAAGCTTGAAACAGGGCCGGAAGAGACGCTTTGCTACTATAAATACAGTAAACATGAGCCAAGTTCAAACCCGAGTCTCATGTCTTGAGACATAGTCTGTATATTCATCAACAGACTTCTTATTCCATCAATGTCAGCACGTAATTCATCCTTCTGAAGAGTTCTGAATCGAGGGGTTTGGAAGTTCTGGCCTTATTCGAAGGAAATTTCTTCACTTGAGATTGATTTTCAATTGGAAGTACATACACACATACATACACACATACATACATACATACATACATACATACATACATACATACATAGGGAGCATGCACCAAAGCGTGTCGCTGCATCCACTTTCTGCCGGTACTCCAGGGGCCTCCATCTGACCATCCCCCATGCAGGTGTATGGCCACCCCATCTCATAGGGCAAGGACAGATATTGCAGCTTCTATGAGGTCCTCTATTTCTGTGAAGAACAATAGCATTGATAGGAAAAGATGCTCACAAGCACGGTGCATCGCACCTTTCAGGTGATAATGCATTAGCTGGTCAAAGTTGCTTTTGTTTACTGTTGTACTGTGGAGACCATGGAGCCTAGCAAAATTTCAACATGGTTGTGAAGCTCCCTCCCACTTGATCTTCAGATGTGAAGAAAATGGGGCCTTTTCTGTGTTCTGTGGAAATGTTGGGGGTCGGGGTTAATGAGAAGAGGAGGTTCTGCTTCAGTGATAAGAACAACTCATATGTATCCACTTTGGTGAGATAACGTGATAAGAGAAGTTTTCTGTTTGAGCAAAATCTGGTGCACTAAACACATTTATGAGAACAGAGATCATGATGAATTACACGATGATGTCTTAGTTGTCAGAATTTTTATATCTATGTTTATGGAAAGAGAATTGACAACTTTTGGGATGGTTTTCCAAGTGGAGATTTGACATTTCGTCCTTGATACATAATTTTCGCTCAGGTTACATCAAAGGTAACTTTTGGGGAAAAAGTATGTCTCACCTTTCCGAAACCCGACATGCCAGGCAGATTTAGCGGAGCTATCAAAGTATGTTCTTAATTTTTTTGTACTACATTTTGCATATGCCAACAGGAAAGAATTTTGTGGCTGAAATATTTTTTTAAAATTCCAAAATGTGAATGAACAAACATGACATGTTGTATAAGCAAAAGCAATGGGTTTGTTGCTTTCTTAGGAACATGGCAGTTATGTTTTTTTTTCTTTGTTTTTATGAAACCTCACCAATGAAAGTCAAAGGTAAGAAGACGAGACGAGAGATACAAGGCTCTGAGCCTGAGCCACAGCGTGTTTACTCTGAACGAGATGCATGGCTTGGGATTTATGGAGGTGCAGCATCCGGCGCCAGCTGCGTGCTGGAGCTGGCAGCAGGAGTGCAGAGCAGGCTGAATAGGCCATCTCTCCGCCCAATAAATTTGCCAATGACCTTGGCTATGCCGACAGGTGATAATGACTCAGCCATTCTGACGCTGCCGATGATTTTTGCCTCCCCATATTTTCTGGAGACAATGATGACGTCACAGGAAAAGCTGCACTCCACTTGCTCTTCGAATATATGCATTTCTGTGTCTTTGTATGCATATGTATACAGTGTATATATATATATATATATATATATATATATATATATATATATATATATATATATATATATATATATATATCTAGGACAGGATGGTATGGAGGTGTGCACACTCACATCTAAGCTGTCTAGTCTAGGTTTGAGTCCGGATCCGGCTAAAAACTGTCATCCAGGTGTTTCACAGGTAGGGTGATTCATCAATCATTGTGCTGTCCCTCGGATGGACGTTTAAACTGGCATCACATCTGCAACCATTAATTGGTAGATGTTAAATATCCCACAGTGTTATTCGTGAACAAAGAAAAGCTATCTCCGGTAACATGGCCAACTTACAAATTTCTCCCCTAATTACTGCTGGAAGAGGGATGGCAAATCTCTACATATATCACAAAGATATCACAATCCTGGAGTATGTGCTTCTGCCCACTGTTGCCCTTTGCTGATGATGTCTTTCCCTCGGAGTTTCATGTCAACATCACCTTAGACACTGTTGCTCATGAAACATCAGAAAGTTAATGTCTTTGTCAATGAAACTCCTGCCAAATGCGCCCCACCAATCATCCTTCTTTCAGTCAATGAGGTCTCCTCTTTCAGCCAGGCTAGTCATAATTATGGGCAACCAGGACTGTGCAGCATTTTTATGCATGAGTCGAAGTATTTTTTTTTTTTTTGTATACCTTGGTCGAGGCTCGTATGAGAGCTAACACACAACTCACAGCAAGGAGGCATGAGACAAGAGGGGCGGGAGTGGAAGGGACAAAACAGTGGGGAACAGACACATTAGGTGAACTGTGGAAGGGAGAGGGATGGGGATGGGACGGGGAACATGGCGAAGAGAAGATGGACATTTCAGGGACTTTCAGGAAGGAAAGTAGGAGAAATGAAGGAAGTGGGCTTGGGTGGATTATCGGGGGTAGAAAAGATCGAGGATTTGGATGGGGGAAGATAAGAGGTGGTGGTGAACAGCTGTTTTGAAAGCCTGGAGGGAAGAATGGGAAAGAATAGAGTGAGGAAGTTTATTCCAAAGGCGGGAAAAAAGAGGAATGAAAGAGTGAAGATGAGCAGTGATTCGTGATTTTGGTAGTTTTACCAGAAGCGGGTTGTTGGCGGACCTTGAGCGCCCTGTGGAAATGTGGTGGGGACAAATCACAGAGAGAGCAGGGGGGCAAGGCTGGAGAGGAGTCGGTAGAAGACAGAAAGACCACCGACCAACCTGCGGTGATTGAGTGAGAGGCCCAAAGACTCAGCTTCATTGCGGGAGATGCCGATGATCTTAAATGCCCTGGTTTCGACAGCGTGAAGCCGAGAAAGGTGGGAGGCAGGAGCACCAGCCCAGAGGGGAGAGCAGTACTCCATCAGGCTACGGACAAAAGCTTTGTAAGTGGTCAGGAGCTCAAGAGGGCCGAGGAAGGACTTAGCACGACGGAGGATTCCCAGTCGGCGACTGGCTTTTGAGGCGAGGTTGGAAATGTGACTTTCCCAGGAAAGGTCATGGCAGATAGTGAGACCTAGAAGCTTGAAAGAAAAGACTTCTTCCAGAGGATTGTTGAGAAAGTGGATGGGGGGGTTTTGTAAACGGTCTTTTCGAAGAGACATAGTGAGAGTGTGAGATTTGTCTGGATTGAAAGACATGTTCCACGTGTTGGACCAGTTTGTGATTTTATCCAGATTTGCAGTGAGTGAAGAAGCTGCTGCTTGCCGGTCTGAGGGATGACAGATGGTACGGCAGAGGGTGGAGTCGTCGGCAAAGAGAAATAGAGGATTTTCCAGAGAGTCCGAGAGTCAAAGTATGCTGGGATGTTATTTGCTTAATTAACACAAGGCCACACTTGTGTGGAAGCCGTTGCTTTCAATATACTTGGTGTCCCTCATTTACTGAGGTGTTTACACTTTTAGCTTATCTGGAATTCAAATTCCAGATAAGGTATTGTCATCGCGCACCGTTCATCCGTCCGTCTCGTTTTTTTTTACTTCTCCGGCCAAACAGCTGGGTTGATCCAGCTGAAATTTGGCAGTAAATTTCCTCTCCTGACTGATAACAGGAATTGCAAAGCTCTTTCTGGTCACATGACTTTAAGTCGGTCAAAATGGCCAACTTAGTAAATTTCTTCAAAAATCTTCTCCAGACCCACCAATCAGAATGCTACGAAATTTTGGTTACAACTTCAGGCCAGGGCAGGGATGTTAATTTGCTGGTCATGCTGATCATGTGACCGGAAGTGTGTCAAAATGGCTGACCGTCAATTTTTGAGAAAATCAAGTAAATTCTTTCAAAAATCTTCTTCTCTAGACCCACCAGTCAGAATGCTACCAAATTTTGGTTACAACTCTAGGCCAGGGCACGGATGTTAAATTGCCGAAGTCTTGCTGATCATGTGACCAGAAGTGTGTCAAAATGGCAGCCCCACAAATTCCTTCCAAAATCTTCTCCAAATCCACCAGTCAGAATGCCACCAAATTTTGGTTACAACATTACGACACGGTTCTGATATTAAATTGTGGAAGCCATGCTGATCATGTGACCAGATGTGTGTCAAAGTGGCAGCCCCACAAATTCCTTCCAAAATCTTCTCCAAATCCACCAGTCAGAATGCTACCAAATTTTGGTTGCAACATTAGGCCATGGACCAGACAAGCTGCAGGTCCAGTGGTCCTTTTTTTATCCACCACCTGTATGTATTTGCTTGCACACTGCAAGCAACTACTTGGGTGCACCCTATATGCATACATAACTGTAACAGCACTCGGTAGAGCGCAGACTTCCACCAGGCTGAACAGTTTACGTTATTTTCATCCTTGATGCATCTGAGTAGTTGAAGCACCCTTATCACAACCCAACCTGTCCACCAAATTTTGTGCAAATCCATCCATAACTTTTTGAGATATAATCTATAGGCCTAATATAAGAGAGCCATTTGTGTATTTGTGTGTGTCGCCATTTTTCTCGCAGATGGCCAAACGGATCCTCGTCAAACTTTCAAAGGTTCATCAGTGAGTTATTGGGGCAAACCCAACTGAGGGCAATGGCTATTGGGGGTGTTCTCGGCAAAAGAACACAACCTTTTTTGAAGGGGATTTCGTTTTTAAATCGCTCTTTCATGTCTCAGTCTTTGCAGTGATGTGAAAAGTAACATTAAATGATCCTCGACCCCATTCCTTAGTGGGAGGAGGGAAGTGTTTCAGGCCTCCACCAAAAATAGAAAAAAAAATAGAATTTGATAGAAAAACAAGTCTGAAGACGACGATGGTTCACAAACGGTATTTGACGACGTAGATTGTTTCAGAAGTCAAGGATGAGACAATGTGATAATTTTTGACCAAGTTATAAAAATGATCAACATGATGTGGTACGAGTGACAGGTTATTAGATGCAAAATGTCGAAAACCCGGTTTCGTTCAACAACTTTCAAAATTTGACCTTTGCATAACCTTTAAAGGTCACAAAACAATGTTGTGGACATTAGAATAAGGAAACAGGACATGTGCTATAGCTTATTGGAGTTAGTTCGTCGAAGAAGGTCAAAAACCCGGTTCGATTCCCACAACTTTGAAAATGTGACCTTTGTGGCCTTGAAAGGTCAAAGGTCAAGGATTATGACCTTGAGTGCAAAACTTCCTCTGGAACATTCCAGGAACAATATAATGTCATATAGGCTATATGGCATTTGGCACTCCCCGGATTATCCATACTTTGATGAAATTAGTGTAAAAACAAACATTAAGGGGGCGCCACGGGCAAGGTGTTCGAGATAGAGCAAAATGGTTTCAATACTTTAGGTGGGGAATGACCTCAAGATTATGCATAAAAAATATTGTCATCCTAGCTCTCAAAGTTTGGGTGGTTGTATGATTTTTATGTCAAAATTCTCAATTTTCTAAGTTTTTGACCTTGTGACCTTGACCTTGGGACAAAAATGAAAAATTGGACAACGACAAGTTTTAGATAATTCATTTTGCGATTCAAATCCCGAAGAACCCATTCCATTCAGTCAACTACCCCCTAAAATTTAATCCGACTACCCCCTAAAAATGGCTATTTTTTTTGGGCGTGGCTCTGCCCACAATTGCGTAGCATGCCCTCATCCAGGAAAACACAACTAGACATTGATATCGAACACATAACCAAGTTTCATCAAGATCGGATCAAAGTCCACGGAGTTATGATCTGGACAGACGCACAGACAGACAAGCCGGTAGGCAGACATGGGTAGTCGACTACCCAATAGAACCCGATGCGATGGGCCCGTTTGATGGGGAATGACCTGAGGATTAAGCACAAGAAAATTCATGATTCTAGCTTCAAGGGTTAATGCCGCAGATTGTTTTTTCGTTAAAATACCCCCCACATTTAGAGGTTTTTTGGCCGTTGCTAGGCAACGGAGGGGTCCATAGCAACGGTTCTTTCTCACACATAACTAGGACATACCATGAACCTACCATACCAGTTTCATGTATATCTGACTCATGGTCTCTGAGATATAACGAACTTCGTTTTTTTAATTGTTTTCGACCAGGGTTCATTCAAAGTCTATCTTCTCCGACAGTTTTTATAGGATCCGGCTGGAAATGTTTGACAATATGGCTGAATGTACTGCCCACAGTCGCTCGTGGCCCGATTTTTGATTTTCGAAAAAATTTTTTTTAATGATTTTTCAAATATTTCAAAGTCCCGTTGCTCGGCAACGGTGGTGTCCATAGCAACGGTTCTCATTTGCACACAACGAGGTCATGGTATGAATCTCCCCCGCACCTCCAGGAATACCTCTGGCTACGGCTTCCCTCCACTCCCACCTCATGTTTATTTGTGTACTGTACCGTCCACCTAACAGTGATGACTCCATCTTCACCTCACCATCCGAAAACATGGACCAACTTCTATATCCTCATCCAAACTCTTCCTCTTATGTGGCGACTTCAATTCTCATCATGCCAGTTGGCTAGGTGTGGGTACCTCTCTCACCTGTCATGGCACCTCAACAAAAGCTTTCTCTGACTCATTGGGACTGACTCTATCGGTCAACTTCCCGACCCGGATCTCAACCAATGGTACTCCATCTCTTCTGGATCTGATTTTGGCAAATTTCCCTGACAATATCTGCTGCTCTTCCGCCGCTCCAATCGGTTCTTCTGATCATGTCCTTGTCAAAGTGGACATCTCTCTGGCTGTTATCAGAGAACCACCTCACCGCCGTCGAGTCTGGCATTTCACTCAAGCCGACTGGCAGAGTCTCCAAGCAGCCATCAAACGTATAGACTGGTCTCCTATTGCTACTTTCTCCAACATCAACTCATCCTGGGAATTCTTTCAAAGAAACTTGCTCTCCCTCATGCACAGATTTATCCGCTCTCGTCTTCAGTTGTCCTCCCCTTCCTCCCGCCCTTGGTTTACTGAAGCTTGTGGCGAGGCAGTTGTCCTGAAACAACTTGCCTTTGCCTCATGGAAAGCAAACCCAACTGAGGGCAATCTCAGTTCCTTCCATAAACCTCAGAAGAAGTGTGTATCTACCCTCAGGAGAGCCAGAAAACAACATCTTTCTAATGTCAAGTCTGGACTCTCAAACCTCTCTTCCTCCTCAAAATCCTGGTGGCGTTTAATCAAATCTGTTTCTGGTGCATGTTCCCCCTCCATCCCCTCCCTTACCTCAAATGGCCGCACTGCTGATACCGCACGTGAAAAAGCTGAATGCCTAAACTCGGTGTTTGCAGCTAAATGATGTGTCCAAAACCCATCACTTTCTCGACCCACCTTACCCAGTCGCACCCAACTGTCCCTGGACTCTGTATCCTTTTCTCCTGACAAGGTGGAGAGCTTGCTGTCAAACTTCGACTCAGATTCTGCAACCGGTCCAGACGGCATCAGCCCACGTGTCCTCAAAGCCTGCTCTTCTGCTCTTGCTCACCCTCTCTCTGTTCTATTCATCCTCTCATTTGCTCAAGGTCATCTGCCATCTGCTTGGAAATCTGCAAACATCACTGCACTGCATAAAAAAGGTGCAAAAACAGATCCCTGCAACTGCAGATCAATCAGTCTTCTCCCAATCATCAGCAAGGTGATGGAATCCATCATCGTTTCAGACATGAAATCCTTCCTCTTCTCCAATGGCTTGATTTCCGATCATCAATTTGGTTTCAGACCAGGTCACTCTTCCCTGGATATGCTGCTTCTGCTCTCCCAACAATGGATGGAGGTCCTCAATGCCAGACAGGAAATCCGAGCCGTATCCCTGGTCATATCACGTGCTTTTGACACAGTCTGGCACCCTGCACTACTCACCAAACTCTCTTCCCATGGTATTCAAGGCCATCTCCACACATGGCTCGCAGACTTCCTCTCCTGTCACAGTCAACGTGTGGCCCTAAATGGAGTTCTTTCATCCCCTCTTCCTGTCCAGGCTGGAGTTCCTCAAGGTAGTGTTCTGGGCCCTATTCTTTTTCTGGTTTTCATCAATGATCTCTCCGACTCTCTGGAAAATCCTCTATATCTCTTTGCTGATGACTCCACCCTCTGCCGTACCATTGGTCATCCCTCAGACCGGCAAGCAGCAGCTTCTTCGCTCACTGCAGATCTGGATAAAATCACAAACTGGTCCAACACGTGGAACATGTGTTTCAATCCGGACAAATCTCACACTCTCGCTATGTCTCTTCGAAAGGACCGTTTAGAAAACCCACACATCCACTTTCTCAACAACCCTCTGGAAGAAGTCCTTTCTTTCAAGCTTCTGGGTCTCACTATCTGCCATGACCTTTCCTGGGAAAGCCACATTTCAAACCTCGCCTCCAAAGTCAGTCGCCGACTGGGAATCCTCCGTCGTGCAAAATCCTTCCTCGGCCCACCTGAGCTCCTGTCCACATACAAAGCTTTTGTCCGTAGCCTGATGGAGTACTGCTCTCCCCTCTGGGCTGTTGCTCCTGCCTCCCACCTTACTCGGCTTCATGCTGTAGAAACCAGGGCATTTTGGATCATCGGCATCTCCCGCAATGAGGCTGAGTCTTTGGGCCTCTCACTCAATCACCGCAGGTTGGTCGGTGGTCTTTCTGTCTTCTCCCGTCTCCTCTCCAGCCTTGCCCCCCCTGCTCTCTCTGCGATTTGTCCCCACCTCATTTCCTCAGGGCGCTCAAGGTCAGCCAACAACCCCCTTCTGGTAAAACTACCAAAATCACGAATCACTGCTCACCTTCACTCTTTCATTCCTCTTTTTTACCGCCTTTGGAATAAACTCCCTCACTCTATTCTTTCCCATTCTTTCCTCCAGGCTTTCAAAACAGCTGTTCACCACCACCTCTTATCATCCCCCATCCAAATCCTCGATCTTTTCTACCCCCGATAATCCACCCAAGCCCACGTCCTTCAAATTCCCTGCTTTCCTTCCTGAAAGTCCCTGTAATGTCCATCTTCTATTCCGCATGTTCCCCATCCCATCCCTCTTCCTTCCACAGATCTCCTAATGTGTCTGTTCGCCACTGTTTTGTCCCTCCCACTCCCGCCCCTCTTGTCTCATGCCCCCTTGATGTGTGTTGTGTGTTAGCTCTCACATGAGCCTCGACAACGTATACAAAAAAAAAATACTAGTGGGGTATGCTTAAACATTGTGTAAGTATTCGAACCATGCTTCCCCATTGTCTCAGGTCGCTCACCTGCATTTCATTTTTCATTTATTTATATTTTCATTTGCGGATGCTTTCCGATGGTTGTGTGATTTTTTTCTTCCTGGTGTATGGACTTCGATGTCCGTCGGCACACAAAATTACCATGCTTCCCCATTGTCTCTGGTCACTCACCTGCATTTTTTTCTACTTTATTTTTCATTTACTTTAATTTAATTTTTGGATTATGTCCGACGATACTGTGATTTCTTCCGGTGCAATGGCTTGTGTCCATTAGCACACAAAATTTCAGCTTTCTTCATCATCCGGAACGTACCGATCTTTAATATCAGTCACTGAGTCAGGGATTCAGTTAGTCAGTGGTGACAAAGAGCGTTATATAATATCGCTACATATATATATATATATATATATATATATATATATATATATATATATATATGTATGTATATATATATATACATATATGTATATATGTATGTATGTGTATATATATATATATACGTATATATATATATACGTGGAGGAAATATATATATATTGTTGTGGTTACCAAATTCGCAAACCACCATTCAGGTCCCTTAGGTGAGATATCTCGGTAAGTATATGTGTAGTTAGGCCCAAACCCGTTGTCTAGTGGGAATACATGTCATTTATGCGTGCTGCGACTCTTCAGGATAGCCGTTTTTCTTTTACTATCTTTAATTTGGACCAACCGCCATTGTTACCACCACCAACCACCACATCAACCACCCACCGCGGCGCCGCTTCACGTCACACCTCGCAACCGTCGCATCGCCACCGTTCTTGCGCCGCTTGTGGGTACCGGTGTTGGACTCGTGCAGGGCGCGCGCCGAACAGCGTGTACAAAACCACGGATTTTCCACTTCAAAAACGGATCAAAAACGACACACGCCCACTTTTGTTCCGTCCAATCGGTGAGCGAGGGGCGATTTGGCCCCGCCCCCAGGGCGTTGGAGGGCGATCGATATATGCAAATTTATGGATCAAAAAGCATTCACGCCCACTTTTTCTCGGGCCAATGGGGAGCGAGGTGAAAGGTCGAAGGGAGGGGGTCAAAGATGAGAGAGCGAAGCCACGGGGCTGATATAAGCGACCGCGTTCGTCAGTCAAAAAAAAAGAAGAGTTAAGACTTCGCGGGCGGTGGAGTTGGGAAATAGAAGCAAGAAGGAGTTGGTCATCGTCGTGTGCGTTGGAGTCGGAGCGGAGGGGACGGAGCTGTGGAGAGGCGGCGAGGGCAGACAAGGGGGTGCTCGCGTCGTGCCGGGAGCTGCACACCAGGGAGGCCGACGGCGCGACCTGCTCGAGGTGAAGACGCTCGTCGCGGGACTCGAGGCAGAGTAGAAATCCTCTATACCCCGAGCATCAGCAACCCCCTCCTGTTTCCCCCCGCGCTGAGATAGTGCGACCAAGGGGGCCCCTTTCCCACCCCCTACCAGACACTGCCCGCGAGGCCCGCGGAGTTGAGGCACCATCGCCGCTCCGCGTCTCATCACCAGACGGGTAGGCCCGACCCGGTCTCGGCCTCAGGCCCGCCTCATCTTTGAGGGTGTTCTTTTCCTTGGTTTTGGGTATGTGTTGTCGGCGCCGTCTGTGAAGTAAAATTGTATAAGTGTTGCCGTGTGCTCGCGTAATCGGTATTAGATCTGCATTGTCGCATTTGCTTTTTGTGTAAATTGCATTGTGTTTCTTTTCTTTTCTATGTGCTTTTGGTGGAATTGTATATGTGCGCTTTCCGTTCATCGCGAATAAATGTGCTTTGTGTTGAACTGTTTCCCGCTTCGCTTCGTCATTTCTTTCATTGAATCCTCATCTTGCTTCACGTAAAGGGTTGGTAGTGGGCTGAATACGCCCCATAATTAATCGAACCGTCGAGGTCGACGAATAACACCGCTCGGTTATCCCGATAGTACGGAACGGGTCGCTTAAGTGGCCCGTGTCCGAAGTCGACCTGCGGCGAGGTGCGATCGCCCGGTCTACCCTCCGCGTGGGTACTTAGGTAGGTCGAATTTGGCGAGCAACCCTATCCCACGCGGGGGCTGATTGGCTCGATCGTGGTGAGACCGAAAGGTCCACCCGTGACTGGTTCCCGGCGTTAGTCCGAGAGGGTCACGACTGGATTGTCCGTCCGGTGGGCGACGTGCCGCGATTCGAGTTACGTGGCCGTCAGCACGCCGGCGGGCGCGAATTCGTAACAATATATATATATATATATATGTATATATATGTATATATATATATATATATATATATATATATGTATATATATAAGTATATATATATATATGTATATATATATGTATATATATATATATATGTATATATATATATGTATATATATATATGTATATATATGTATATATATATGTATATATATATATATGTATATATATATATATATATGTATATGTATATATATATATATATATATATATATATATATATATATATATATATATATATATATATATATATATGTATATATATATATATATATATGTATATGTATATATGTATATATATATGTATATATATATATGTATATATATATATATATATATATATATGTATATATATATATATATATCTTAAGGCGCTGTCACACCTTGACGATTTAGCCAGCCTTTGCCGATTTATGAAAAATTTGTCTAAAACGCTGGCACACGTCGAATACGTCATGGGTAAGTTTTGTATACGTTAAGAGCACGCTGAAAAACACTGCCATATGTCGTAGTACGCTGGCTTTCATCGTTGTACTTTGTGGTTGTCCTCAAATTTTAGCATGCTTGAAATTTTTAGACGTATGCCAGCGTATGGCTCACACGTTCCGCTACGCTGGCCATAAGTTGGAGGCACGTTATGCGATCATTGACACACGTCGACACACATTACTTGTAAGTTACTCATAAGTCGAAACACGTCGAGGTAATGATTAGCGTACCCAAAACTTATTTATAACCTATGAGTAACGTGTTATAGGCACGTTACACGATCGTTGACACACGTCGAGGCACGTTATGCGATCGATGACACACGTCAATACACGTTACTTGTAAATTACTCATAAGTCAAAACACGTCGAGGTAAAGATTAGCGTACCCGAAACTTATTTATAACCTATGAGTAACGTGTTATAGGCACGTTACACGATCGTTGACACACGTCGAGGCACGTTATGCGATCGATGACACACGTCGATACACGTTACTTGTAAATTACTCATAAGTCGAAACACGTCGAGGTAATGATTAGCGTACCCGAAACTTATTTATAACCTATGAGTAACGTGTTATAGGCACGTTACACGATCGTTGACACGTCGAGGCACGTTATGCGATCGCTGACACACGTCGATACACGTTACTTGTAAGTTACTCAGAAGTCGAAACACGTCGAGGTAATGCTAGGCGTACCCAAAACTTATTTCTAACCTATGAGTTACGTGCTTTGAACCTATGTGTAACGTACCTCCAACGCATATTGACGTATGGAGATGTATTTGATTGACGTCTTCCGGACGACCACATAACTTAATGAACGTGTTTCTAATTTACAGCTGCCGTATAATGGCGTATTGGCAGCGTTTAAAAAAAACAACAACTTCCGATATTTCGTCACGTGCCGTTACGTCACATCCGATTGCCTCTTCAGTTTGCTCGTCTTATTCTTAGTTCCTCCTCTGAATATTTTCTGTTTGAGGATATTGTCACGTCGATGTCGAAACTTAAAAGCAAATGTCCGAATATATTTTGAAATTCGCGATAGACTAAAAAAATTTAAAAAATAACAACAACTTCCGATATTTCGGCACGTGCCGTTACGTCACATCCGATTGCCTCTTCAGTTTGCTCATGTCTTATTCTCACGGACTTCTTATAATAACCTGGACCAGCAACGGCCTCTGTCGACTGAAGTCAGAGGTCGACTGAAGTCGCCATGTTGCGTTGCCAATCCGAATTCACAATAATAATAAAATGACCGTTTTTACAGCCATTTTTCCCTGCTGTGCAGGGGTTTGGCTTTTTCTTGAGGCAATGTTTTATGGCCGGATGCCCTTCCTGACGCCAACCCTGGTCGCCTCTTACGACACACAGGGATATGGTACACCTATTCTAACCGGGGCATACACCGGGACCAGTACACTGGCACTCATTTTGCCAACCTCGGAAGGATGACAGGCTGAGTCAACCCCCTGGTGTTAATTCAGCAGCCAACGGGGCTTGAACTCAGGACCCTGGGATCCCAAGCCACCATCCTAACCACTAAGCCAACACCAGGCTTGCCAATCCGAATTCACAGATTGAATATATTAAGTTGTGCCGAATTTCTCGCTGGAAACAACATTTTTGTACAGCTTAATAAGAAGAACAGGATTTTCATTTCACTAACAACAGTCTCCACCGCCCATTATCACTACCAAGCTAATATAAGCTCTGCAGCACGAATCAATAAGGTGAGTGAGTATGAGGTGTCACAATTCTCATGAATCATTATCATATCATATCATATGTCATATGATCTGATGATAATCAATGCAATGTGTAATGTGTATAGCTAACCCCCTATGGCCTATAATATTTGTATTATTATAGGCCACAAGGCGGTAGCTTTCAGCTACCCCTATAATAATAGGCCTTATGGCCTACAATTAATAATATATTGACCAATCATCAAAACATTGAACAGACATCGGACAACCTTAATAAATATGATCTATAATCTACAGACTAACCTATGGCCTCCTATTAATATGTGTATATTATAGAGGGTAGCTTTCTGTAGTAGGTCGAAGCATATTGAACCAGTACCAGTCTCATTAATGTTTTCATGATTGATCAATATATTATAGGCCATAGTGGGTCGCTTAAAGCTACCCCCTATGTGAGTAACTTAAAGCTACCCTGTATGGCCTATAATATATTGTTGTGGTTGACGAAATTCACAAACCACCATTCAGGTCCCTTAGGTGAGATATCTCTGTAAGTATATGTGTAGTTAGGCCCAAACCCGTTGTTTAGAGGGAATAAATGTCATTCATGCGGGCTGCGACCCTTTTAGATAGCCGTTTTTCTTTTACTATCTTTATTTTGGACCAGCCGCCATTACTACCACCACCAACCACGTCTCAACAGCCATCACACAAGAACCACCAACCGTAACGCCGCTTCACAACAACAGCCACGACCTTTACCGTCACAACTCGCCACCATCGCATCACCACCATTCTCGCGCCACTTGTGGGCACCGATACTGGACTCGTGCAGGGCGCACACCGAGCAGCGTGTTCAGAAACATCACAGACTTTCCGAAGAAAACGGATCAAAAACGACTCACGCCCACTTCTGTTCCGTCCTATCGGTGAGTGTGGGGCGATTTGGCCCCGCCTCCAGGGCGTTGGAGTGTGGTCGCTATATGCAAATTCATGGATCAAAAAGCATTCACGCCCACTTTTCCTCGGTCCAATGGGGAGCCAGTTAGAGGTGAAGGGTCGGAGGTAAAGGGTCAAAGGTGAAGGAGCGAGGCCACGGGGGATATAAACGGCTGCGTTCGTCAGTCAAAGCAGTTCGCAGTTGGGAGTTCGCGGAGCCAGTGAAGAGTTGGGACGAGTCAAGAGAGGAGACGGAGAGGGCGATCGGACGAAGCTGTGGAGAGGCGGCGGCGGCGAAGGCGGTTGAGGGGGTGCTCGCGTCGGATTCGGGGAACTGCGGAGGGAGAGGCCGGCGGCGCGACCGAGGTCGTGGTGGAGACGCTCGTCGCGGGACCCGAGACAGGGAGACATCCTCCATCCCCCGAGCATCAACAACCCCCCTCCTGTTTCCCCCCGCGCTGAGATAGTGCGACAAGGGGGCCCCTTTCCCACCCCCCCTACCAGACACCGTCCGCAAGGCCCGCGGAGTTGGGGCGCCACCGCCACTTTGCGTCTCATCATCAGACGGGTAGGCCCGACGCGGTCTCGGCCCCAGGCCCGCCTCATCCTTGAGGGTGGTCCTTTTCTTTTACTTTGGGTATATGTGTTGTTGGCGCCGTCTGTGAAGTAAAATTGTATAAGTGTTGCCGTGTGCTCGGTAGTCGGATAGCTCTGCATTGTCTTCTTCTTTTATATTTGCTTTTTGTGTAATATTGTGTTTCTTCTTCTATTACATTTGCTTTTGGTGTAATTGTATATGTGTGCTTTCCGTTCATCGCGAAATAAATGTGCTTTATGTTGAACTGTTTTCCCGTTTCGCTTCGTCTTTTCCTCTATTGAATCTCCATCTTACTTCACGTAAAGGGTTGGTCGTGGGCTAAAACGCCCGATAATTAATCGAACCGTCGGGGCCGACGATAACACCGCTCGGTTATCCCGATAGTACGGAACGGGTCGCTTAAAGTGGCCCGTGTCCGAAGTCGACCTGCGGCGAGGTGCGATCGCCCGGTCTACCCTCCGTGTGGGTACTTAGGTAGGTCGAATTTGGCGAGCAACCCTATCCCACGCGGGGGGCCGATTGGCACGATCGTGGTGAGGCCGAAAGGCCCACCCGTGACTAGTTCCCGGCGTTAGTCCGAGAGGGTCACGACTGGATTGTCCGTCCAGTGGGCGACGTGCCGCGATTCGAGTTACGTGGCCGTTCGCACGCCGGCGGGCGCGGATCCGCAACAATATTGATCAATCATGAAAACATTGAACAGACATTGGACAACCTTAATAAACATGATCTATAATCTACACACTAATGAGACTGGTTTAATATGCATTGACCTATAGAAGATGACGATCAACTATTATAATCGCAGTTGTTTGAAACATAAGATATGTCGAAACCTCGGAGAAACACTTCAATGCAAATGGTTAGTAAACTATTGATGTGCAAATAGGATCAGTTTGCTGAATTTTTTCCTGATGGGTTTATCTTTCAATCCATTGTTCATGGTTCGAACAACATGGTGGAGACGAATCTTTGTATAGCACTCACCGATGTGCTGTATGAGAGAAAATACATGATTACAGTCTGCCTCAGTCTCAAACATGTGATCACTAAGCGAGTCAAATGCACTCGATCCTACTTCTGCCAACACTGATGCAGAGATTGCAGATATCAGGTAACTATCACGAGGAATCTTGCCATTTGTCACTGCTGGCATTCTCTTAACACATTTCTCAGTGGCTTCACATACTTGAACAACGCTTGATGATGGAACGGTAAGGCCACCCCTTGTTTTAACAGCAATCAGCCTATAGGCAGGTAAATTGACATTATCATTCTGCATGAGAGCCAGTAAGCAATCTTGACATTTGAGTGTCCGCTTAACCATCCTAACCACATATCCTGCAATATAGGTTACAACTGACTCCAGGAACACAGAAAGTTTGTTAAATGGTGGAATATCGGCATAATCGTGGTGACTCGTCATTGGCTGGCGGAGCTGCAAATCGTAGCGTCTGGCTATGAGCATATCCTGCGTCTTATCTGGGACAGCCTTCTTCGTGATATTTTTGAATGACGCAGCTTTGAGGATGTGTGTTGCGTCCTGGGCTGAACAGTTCCCCTTGTTGGCTTTGATATCATGCCGCATCAGAAGACGCTTGTACGCTGCGATAAACTGTCTGGCTGTTGGATTGTTATTGCCACCGCATGCTAGACGGACGGCTCCAAAGAACAACTCGATGTGGTCCTGGCTGAGCTTTATGTAAGCAAATACTTTAAAGATGAATTTTGAGGCTGGACGTATGTCAGATAGAGGTTTTTAACGCTTACGACACAAGTCAGTATCCCAATAAATGCTGTTTTAAGTCTTGTCTTTGTCATGAGATGACCAGAAGTATTAGTCAAGGTCGTGAGATAATTACTTGTCTTTTCCAGGAATGGTAAAAAAGCTGCCTCGCGAGCAGGATGCATCGGTGCCTTGTAGTTGCGTGCCAAAGGGTTCCTGGAGTTCAACAGATCGAACAGTTTATCCAGTGTGCGGATGAAGATGCAAGTTCCCTCACTCCCTTGAAATTCAGGTAGTTTCAACTCTTCGTGGCAGAACTCAATTGCATCCGCGACACTTGAACTCAGCGTTTGAGCAGCCGTTTTAACTTTCATTATATTTGTCTTCCATTCAATATGTTTCCGACTAAGTTTGTTTGCCAACCGTAGTCCTTCCTGTTTCTGCAGTTCATACAAGTTTTTCTAAATATTTCCAGGAGATGACCCTCTGAGAACTGTCTCTCATCGTCTTCAGTGTGCCGAGGCAATTCCTTGCAAGCTTTAACATATGACACGCGTCGAGGAATGCCCAAACGAGCTTGTGAGGATCTTCTGGGTGAGGGAACGACGAATTCATATTATCCAGGTTGATACTTGCACCCAACTCTTTCAACATTGCCAAATGCACTGAAGGTCCGTCACAGGAAAGCGAGATGACATTAACTCCAATTTCGTGTAGCTTTAGTAAACACTGAGACACTACATTGGCCTGTTCTTTACCAGTCAAACCATTGATGAAGAAGTGGGCGACTGGAACTTTCCAATGATCATTCACCGCGACCAACATAATTACTAAAGCGTTTTTAGCAAGTGGCGCGGTATCGTCCAGATTACCTGCTCCAATGTCCACATATCTGAGCACCTTGTCACCAGACATCTCTACTGATTCCATCAGTGACATTTCGTCCAACATTAGGGCACATAGCGTACTCCTATCCTCTTTAAATCTCGCCTCCAATGCGTCAAATACTACCTGGTTGAATCCCGGTGATCCGTCTATGGCACTGTACCAGGTTCGGATCGTTGAAGGACGAGGTAGAGCGAGATCGAATACCTCGCGTACATAGTCGTAGGACTTCGCAGAATAGAAATTTCGCGTGAGGGCGAATGACTTGATCACAGTATCGTATTCTTGCCTGGATTTCTTTCCGCTCGCCTGATCTTTCATATTCGACTCATAACCGCCAGTGGTACCCCAGAAAATGTCGAATTCAGTATCTCGACACAATTTTCCGAAACCATCCCTTTGTTTTTTAGTTCTTCAACGACAGAGCTTAATTTCGCTACCTTTTTCTTCAATCATCGCGTTTTCTGCTGCGTAACCTTCAGTTTTTTTCCTCAGGTTCTCGATGGTCTCGGTTGCCGTACCCAGCTTCCGTTTCATTTTACTGGGACTCGGATCGGCGCAGTACGTGTGGTCTGCTGAAGTCAACGGCCTTGGTGGTGATTCTGGCTCTGGGGCCAGGTGTCTGTCAACCGGTGGTTTCCGATGTATCGGTTTCTGTGTAGAAAATAACATAATTAATATCGGATCGAAATTTCGAATTAACTGGTGAACAGAAAACTGATAATTCACGGAAATTTTAGTGGTAAATTCAATACAGTGTGAACCGCTTGATAGAATCACAATTGGAGCACTCTGATTCAGGATTCCATTTATTTTAATTGCATTTCCAGGATGTCCATGAAGTTTGAAAATTTGCACTAAATTTGATTTCCGTGGGAATTTATTCATTTTATAAACATTTTGAATGTGGATGAATTTATAAAATTAATGTGTTAGAATTAATTTTTGGGCACAATACAAAACGACCTGCATTGTCTGACACAGTCAGAATCGTACAGAAATTCATAGAAAAATCCTGGCAGCAAAGGAGGTCGTTTTTCCGGGTATTCACACCCAAAATCAATTCTAAAACTTTTATAGATTCAAAACAATTTAATATGTATCAAATAAAAATATATAATATTTGTATCAAATAAATATGTATTTTTTTAGTGGAGACCATTGTAATAAATCGTGTATACTAACCTTCTGGAGATGAGGTGGAAATTTGAAGACGCTTGGTATGACGCCTTGTTTAAGCCGTTTCGTCTGGCCCGTACTGTCAAAGTCAGAGTTCAGGAAATGTTCACTACAAAGTAATGTCACACCGGGCGTTGGTGTAAAGTGTTCTCTTCCCTGCGCCTGGCCCCATTGTCTGCACAACTTTTCATCCTTAGGGAATCTGGAGAAAAAAGATCCAAATGACGTTTTCGATTATTGGCATTTGAAGGGATGGAAGGATGGGTACTACAATTGGCGTCAGTGGAGGTAGATTTCTGATATCAAGATAGATACGACCCCCTAACCCGAAGGCGCGTAGGAAGCAAAATGATTTTGGGGGTAACATCGGGTTAGGTGGACCGTGGAGCCAGGACCCTCGGAATAGGGACTGCCTGTGCCCCCAAATGGACAAATATTGTGAGCTACCCGCCCAACTATTTACGCAGCCACGGCGGTCGATGGGGGGAATGAATCTCCGGAAAAAAAATTGAATTCTAGACGCCTGGAAAACTCATTTCCGGCGTATTCCTGGATAATATCGTTTTTTTACATTTTCTTTCAAATTATCGACTGTACTTTGCCATCGTTTCGATTGTTATACTGGCGTTTAGGGTTTAAATTGTAACTTCTTTAAATAATACTCTAAAAAAAGCATCGATAATCGCATTCTTACCGATGAAAGGTGCATGTGGAGCTCTTCCCAGACTTATTATTGCATCCGAACGCCACGCACTGTGGCATTTTTACGTTTACCGGTTCAAAATACTGGCAAAATAGTTAAAACTCTTCATGCATCTTCAGGTTTTTTGAATCGCGCGCGACTCGCGAGTGGCAACGCAACATGGCCGCTGAGCCATTTCCGGTGACTTCAGTTCTCACTGCTGCGAGTAGATGGCATTGCTGGTCCAGGTTATTATAAGAAGTCCGTGCTTATTCTTCGTTCCTCCTCTGTGAATATTTTCTGTTTGAGGATATTGTCACGTCGACGTCGAAACTTAAAAGCAAATGTCCGAATATATTTTAAAATTCGTGATAGACTAAAAAAAAAAAATAACCAACAACAACTTCAGATATTTCGTCACATGCCTTCACGGAGCCAAGGAGAAAAAAAGAAAATGTGCCTTGATGGAGAAAACAAGTTTCGGGTAAGCTAAACATTACCTCGACGTGTTTCGACTTATGAGTAACTTACAATTAACGTGTGTCGACGTGTGTCAACGATCGTACATCGTGCCTACAACTTATTCCCAGCGTAGTGGAATGTGTGAGCCATACGGCGAGTAGTTCGTAAAATTTTCAGCATTCTTGAAATTTCACGACGTATTAGACGTAATACGACGTATGACAGCATACTTAATCGTTTTTCAGCATGCTCTTCACGTAAACCAAACTTACCCATAATGTATTTGACTTGTGCCAGCGTTTTAGACACATTTTTCATAGGTTCGGTATACGCTGGCTAAATCATCAAGGTGTGACTGTGATGTTGACACTTCCAATTCTCAGGCGGTTATGATTTGAATCGGCGAGCGGCAGCTTTTTAACAGGCTACGCCACGTGATCGTCGGCGATACGTGCAGCGCGCTATGCATACGTTAGACTATCGTTGGGCATAGGTTGTGAAGGCCGACAACACGCTCAGCATTCGTTGGTGTAAGTTATCTATATGTGATTAAAACGTTCAGTGTACGTTACTAATACGTTATGCATACGTCCAACCCATTATAAATACGTCCAAAACTTAAAAAAACATCAAAATTTCAGCATACGCCAACGTTTTACATATATTTTTATACGTTGCCATTGCTGGCTAAAACGTCAAGGTGTGACAGGGCCTTTAGTGGGGTGTGCTTACACATCGTGTAAGCATACAAACTGTGTGTTCCCCATTGTCTCGGATCGCTCACCTGCATTTGATTTTCCATTTAATTACTCTCATGTTATATTTATTTATTTATATTTTCATTTACAGATGCTTTCTGATGGTTCTGCGATTTTTACTGGTGTATAAGTTTCGATGTCCGTCGGCACACAATATAATCGTGCTTCCCCATTGTCTCGGGTCACTCGTCTGCATTTTGTTTCATTTGTTTATAATTTTATTTGTGGATGTTGTCTGACGATTCTGTGATTTTTTTTTTCTGGTGTCCTGGCTTCGATGTTCATCGGCATGCAAAATTTATGCTTTCTTCGTCACCCAGAAGGCACCGATCCTTAATATCAGTCAGTCAGTCAGTGAGTTCTTGATTAGAATGAGCTTTACATATTAGACTAGCAGGGTATCCTTACACATTGTGTGAGCATATGCTTCCCCATGATCTTGGGTCGATCACCGACATAAAAAAAAAATTCATTTGTATTTTTCATTTATTTACATTTTTATTTCTGGATGCTGTCCATAAATTAAAATGTGAGGATCTGGTGATGCGAGGATAGCATACATTATCAACCTGACTTGGTCTCTGGCTCATCCTGCATGCCCTGAGGTTTTTATCTCATGGCTCTAATACAATCTGTTTGAAATAGAGTGGTGCTGTCTTTTACCACTAAAGTTCCCAAAATCACGTGGGATTTGGTTGCTTGACCAAAGGTAAGATCTGTCCGGTGTTTGCAATTGGCATTTCACCCCTTTCGATGCGAGAATCCCGAGGGAAGTCTCTGAGGCGGGGGACTGATGTGGTCGCTCAGCAACTTACTCGATTTGAACCGGAGAACTGGGTTGGATATTTAAGCTTCAACACAACCATCATCTTTAGTAATACATCATTCAATCAGGTTTTCCAACTTGCTGAAAACATTCTCCAGTTGCTGCTCAGTAATTTCATGAATTACCATTACATTTGTGATCATACACATAAGTTCATCCAAGGAATGTGATTTTGATAAGTGGCCAATGGGGACATGTCAGGTGAACGAGGTGGCCAAGCAATTGGTCCACGTCTACTAATCCACTTCTCTGGGAAGACCTCATTCAAGAAACATCACACATTTGAAGCATTGTGTCAGATAGCCCAGTGTTACTGGTAGAAGATGATATGTGAAAGATTTAATCGTCATAGTTTGGGAACCAAATTACGTAATTGTAGCGGTTGATTTTACCACTGGTGATGAAGTTGTCTCATTAGAAAATGTTGACTCATCAAGAAACCCAGGAGAATGTTGGATTAACTAACAACAATAACATGAACAAAACTTGATTAATTACGATTTAATATGCCATTTACATTTTGTTTATATATCATGTTTACATCAAAAGTTCAAAGTTGCACAAGGACTTTATGGACCCCCTGCATACACAGCATATATTTCAAAAATATCACAGCCAACCAGACTCCTCTGGTTCAGTCTGCTCTTTTCTATTTGAATTCAAATTGACTTAGGAGTGTTTAGTAGGAATTGTCGTTTGGCACTGCCTTGTTTTGAACAATATATAACCCCAACTGTCTGAACCGAATGTCAAAAAAACAAGTCCATAAGTAAATTTAATTTGTGAATTACCCACCGAATATGCTTCATGGTGGGGAAGATTTACTTTTTTGACATAGTGCCCTTGCACGTCCACACATTTTTATATCACTGCTTCACAAGGTTATGCTGCTGCCGAGCTGGATGCATCAGCTCAGCTCGTAATAAAATGTTGATTTGTCCCTGATCCATTCTTGCATTGCCACTTAGACCTCTTCATCATCACTATCGTTTCAACCGAAGAGAACTTCCTTCATCGGGTCAAACAAATTAAAATCCGACGGTGTGAGATCCGAAATGTTAGGTGGGTAAGGTAACAGCTCAAAACCAAGCTCCTCAATGCACTCGTTGCATGTGTTGGCAAGCATTGCCATGTTGCAAATGACACCAATGGTGAGTGCCCCATGGCACTTTGTGTGTATTGCTGGCTTAACTTCCGTTAGCAGAAGTGCAGAGTATGTTGTCCTTGCTACTATTTCATGGTTTTCATTTAGTGGGTGACAAGCACACCCTTCAGATCCTAAGATATCGTCATATCACTTTCCTGACACTTGGACATAATGTCAACTTTTTTAGTGTTGGTGATGATGGGTGTTTTCCATTGCATGGATGCCCATTTACTCTTGGGTTCTTAATGCTAAACACATGTCTCATGGGTGGTGATGATACACAACAAAAATGCATCACCTTCTTCATAAATGCTGGAGAATATTCTGGCATATTCATAAACTTGTCTATTTGTGTTAATCAGTGAGCACTTTTTCACGAAACTAGCGTGCATGCGTACACACACACACACACACACACACACACACACACACACACACACACACACACACACACACACACACACACACACACACACACACACACCAGCGGAAACTAAGACATTTGTGAATTACAGCATGTATTCTGCCAAGAGACAAATCGATGATGGCAGCTATATTATCCATTGATACATACTCATCCTCATGCATCAGTCTGCCAATCCTGGTCACATTGTCCTTGCTGGCAGCAGACACCAGTCACCCAGGCCATTGTTCAGGGCACATGTTTGTCCGTCCTTTTCGTTCACATTATCCGTACGCAGTTTTTCCACGACATATAGTTCATATCACATTGTGCATTCGTTCTTTGAAGAACGTCACATAGTTTGAGACCTTCCATCAGGAAAATCCTGATGACTCTTAACTACTCTGCAATGGTGTACTGTTGTGGTGGGGTAGCCATCTTTACAGCACGATTATGAGCATCATATTTGGGAAGTCGGATACATAGTAGGCAACAAATGACTTGCATTTGCCCTCAACAAAGGTATTACACACCATTTGTGTGGACCCAATTAAGCAGACTGATCCTTATTAATAGATCCAATTATGGAAGATTGGAAGGAGAAGACACCATCACCGTGCAGCTTGCTAAACTACACACTGTACAGCTTTCTTATGACAAGGGAAAGTTTCCAAACAATGGAAAGAAGCCAACATGATTATCCTCTTCAAAATCGGAAACAAATATGATCATAAGAACTATTGGTCAATTCGCCTACTTTAAAATATACATATATTTTTTATATCTTCTTCTTCTTCTTTCGGCTGCTCCCGTTCGGGGTCGCAACAGCGGATCATCCGTATGATCCGCATAGTGATTTGGCACATGTTTTACACCGGATGCCCTTCCTGACGCAACCCTAATCGCCTCTTACGACACAGGGATATGGTAAACCTATTTTAACCGGGGTATACACCGGCCCAGTATACTGGTACTCATTTCGCTGACCTCGGAAGGATGACAGGCTGAGTCAACCCCCGGGTGTATCAATTCAGTGGCCCAATGGGGCTTGAACTCAGGACCTTTTGGATCCCAAGCCGCTGCCCTAACCACTGCGCCAACACCAGGTGTATATATATATATATATATATATATATATATATATATATATATATATATATATATATATATATATATATATATATATATATATATATATATATATATATATATATATATATATATATATATATATATATATATATATATATATATATATATATATATATATATATATACTTTTCATCAGGGTCCTGACTAATTGAATGGAAGGAATTCTAGAGAGCAATCAAACAAGAGAGTAAGCAGGCTTCAAAATTGGATATTCCACCATCGACCATGTGCACACCATCAATCAACTGCTGGAAAAATGCCAGGAATATAATAAACCTCTTTGCATGGTTCACCGGATGACGGGATTGGGGCAAAGCCTTTGGGACCCCCAATCTTTGATGATAGGAGGGAAACCACGGGGTAACATTCCCAGGTCAGATTGCGGGAGAGTGTGTCGGAGTGGTGCTGAGGTGTTGTCCACCAGACGGCGGTCTCCTTGGGTTAACCTGAGGCGGTCCCTTCGGGTGGGTGCCTGGAATGTCCTATCCCGAAGAGAGGATGATCACCTGTCTCTGTTATCATCTGAGCTCAAGCGTTTGGACATCGGGATTGCAGCTCTCTCTGAGGTTCGGAAACCGGATTGCGGCGAGATCATGGTGGGTGGTTACACCTACTATTGGTCTGGTCGCTCTGATGGTTACCATTCCCAAGGAGTTGCTGTCGCTGTGTCCAATACGCTGACTCTGATGATAATTGAGGTAACACCAGTCAACAAGCGTAGTATGAGATGAAGGATTCGTCACTCCTTAGGTGTCATTTCCCTGGTCTCTGTTTATGCTCCGACTGAGGCGAGTGATCTCACCATGAAGGATGCATTCTACGCTGCACTCGAGTCTGTGGTTGATGAGTGCCCCAGACGAGATACACTTCTCGTCTTGGGGGATTTCAATGCATCGACTGGAACTGAATGGGATGGTTATGAGACGTGGTGTTGGTCCCCATTTGTCAGGAACTATGAAGCAGAATAGCACTAAGTTCCTTGAGTTTGTAAGAAGTCATGGATTTAGGGTGGCTGGTTCATGGTTTCAGCAACCACATGCTCATCGCTGGACTTGGTATTCCAACACTGGTGGTGTGGCAAAGGAGATTGACCATGTCCTCGTTGATGGTCACTGGAGGATGATCCAGAACTGCTGGGTCCACTGGAGTGCTCAGTTCCTCAACACTGACCACCGGCTTGTTGTAGCAACTTTGAAGTGGCACCTTAAATCCAGGAGAATGGTACCATCCCAGCTGAGGCTGGATGTTGGCAAGCTCAAGGATGAGAGGGTAGCTGAGGAGTTTGCGAACAAGCTGAGTAGAGATTTGGGTGGTCTGGGTGCTTTGGGAGGTCCTGAAGAGTTGTGGAGTGCCTTCAAGACCACCGTCCTTGATGTTGCCGGTGGATGTCTTGGAACTCACCAAAGGGCAAAGAAGAATTTTGTCTCAAGGGACACTGGATATCATTGACCAGAGTCGCAGGGCCAGGCTGAATGGCAGAGCTGAGCTGTTCAGGGATCTGAGGCGTAAAACTGTACGTGCGCTAAGGGTGGACAAGGAGGCCTATGTGCGAGGAATCTGTGAGGGGGTAGAGCATCACCTTTGGTCAGGTGATTCTCGTCCTGCCTACAGGGGAATTCACGCATTGCGTTCATCAAAGCCCATCCCTCGGTGTACTGCAGTAAGAGCAGAGAGTGGTAGGCTCTTGACAGAGGAGTCCGAAGTGAAGGCCTGCTGGGCCAGTTACTTTGAGCGATTGTACCAGGCTGATCCACCAGCTGTCGAGTTGGACATCAGGGGTGTTACAATCCCTGTTGCTGACCCTACAATCAACTGTGGTCCACCTTCGCTTGTGGAAACACAGGCTGCGGCAAACTGGTTGAAATGGGGTAAAGCTCCAGGGATCTGTGGCATCCATGCTGAACTTCTCAAGGCTGGTGGAAATGCTGCACTCGTATCGTTGCATGCAATTCTGTGCTCTGCCTGGAACACAGGCATCATCCCAACTGACTGGAAGAGGGGCCTTGTTGTCCCTCTCTGGAAAGGGAAGGGTGATCGCCAAGACTGCAACAACTACCGAGAGTTGACGCTGCTCTCAGTGCCGGGCAAGGTCTTTGCTCGGATAATTCTTGATAGGGTTCGCCACCATCTGCTTGAGAACCAGCGTCCAGAGCAGTCAGGCTTTACACCAAAGAGGTCAACGATTGACCGTATCCTTGTTCTTCGCTCCTCACCAAACGCAGACGAGAGTTTCGGCAGGGGCTGCTTGCAGACTATGTTGATCTCTGTAAAGCGTTTGATTCAGTGAATCGGGATGTCCTCTGGAGGATTTTTAGTCTTCGTGGGGTGCCACCAAAACTGATCGATCTGATGTCTGAACTCTACTCAGGTACTGAGAGTGCTGTGAGATGTGGTGGTACCATCTCTGACTTATTTCCAGTTTTTACTGGAGTTTGTCAGGGGTGTGTACTGGCCCCCACACTTTTCAGCACTTGTATGGACTGGATTCTAGGGAGGATGTCGGAGAGATCAAGCTGCGGTGCATCATTTGGGAATGTCAAGATCTCTGACCTTGATTTCGCAGATGATGCAGTCATCTTTGCGGAGACTTTAGACATCCTTTTGTGGGCCCTTGAGGTGCTGAAATAGGAATCGGAGCCGCTGGGATTTATGGGTTTCCTGGATCAAAACTAAGATCCAGGTTTTCAATGACATATTGGATGCTGCTATCCTGTCTGTGTCTGTTTGTGGTGAGCATGTTCAGGTCGTTGAGAGATTCACTTGCCTTGGCAGTGATATTCATGTCTCTGCTGGCTGTGAGTCAGAGGTCAATAGACATCTGGGTCGGGCCTGGGGAGTCATGGATTCACTGGATAATGGGGTGTGGCGCTGCCGGTACCTGTGCGGGCGGACAAAAGTCCGAGTCTTCAGCTCCTTGGTGCTTCCAGTCTTGCTCTATGGATTTGAGACTTGGACTCTGACCAAGGATCTGAGATGGAGACTTAATTCCTTTGGTACCAGGTCTATTCGGAGAATGCTTGGCTATCGCTGGTCGGACTTTGTGTCCAACGAGCGGTTGCTGAGAGAGACTCAAATGAGATTTGTTACCTGCATAGTCCATGAGCATCAGCTGCGGCTGTATGGACATGTGGCTGGTTTTCCTGATGCTGATCCTGCTCACCAGATTCTCTCAGCTAGGGAGTCTCCTGAGTAGAGGAGGTCAATGGGCCGACCACATGCCTTGTGTTTGCAGCAGGTTGATCGGCATCTCAAGGAGATGGGGATCGGCCAGTCATCTGCCTGGGGGATGGCCAGAAGGAGGTCTCTGGAGTACCAGCGGAAAGTGGATGCAGCGACGCGCTGCTCTGGCACATGCTCCCCTACCTGACCTGACCTGAAAGATATTTATACAGATTGTCCAACTACAGTGGAAGTGTTGAGATCAACATCAACGAAGGAGTAAGGCAAGGTGACACGATCTATGTTAAATTATTCGCTGCCTGTCTGGAGTATATATTTTGATCACTTCAGTGGGAAGATTAAGGTGTCAACATGAATGGAGAAAAGTTTAACCATCTAAGATTTGCAGATGACATTGTTATAGAAGAAAGCTTCGAGAAAATTGAAACATGCTCCTCACTGAAGCTAGGCTAGCATGAAGTGTGGACTGAAAATGAACACGTCAAAATCAATGTAGTAATAAACCCACTTGTGCCTCATGGGGAAATCATAATAAATGGAAACCAAATAGAAGAAGTAGCAGAATATATGTACCTAAGCCAAAGCTTTAGCCTCAAGGAAACAAATCAAGAACAAGGAATAAAGAGAGGAATTCTGGGTGGAGACATTGTAGAAAACTCAGTAACATTATGAGAGATAGCTTACCAATACGTCTGAAAAGGAAAGTTTTGAATCAGTGCATTATTCCATCTAACATCTGTAGGGCAGAGACCTGATCATTAACAACAAAAATGGAGAAAAAGTTAACAACACGACACAATATGGAATGAAATGTTCGGTATTACACGTAAAGACAGAAAGACATAAATGGATTAGAAAATTTGTATCACCCTGTTTTAGGAGGGAAAGAAGTGACCTGGGAGAGACAAGAGAACTCCACATCAATGGAGTGCAATCAAACAGACAGTGTCCCATTCTTACTATCCTTCCATCTATTATCGTGACGTGGATGACATCTTTGCTCTCTTTGAGTCAACCTCGGCATGTAAAGTTTTCTTGGCATACCTGATCTCTCTCCATCCATCCCGAGACTTCACCTCAGAGATGGAAGGAATGCTCTGGTGTACTTCCCGTCTTGGATGTCTTAGTTGTGAAATCGGCTGATGCTTATAAAACCACAGTCTAATTAAGTCCACTTTTACTGGACAGTATTCTAGGTGGGACTCTTACAGTTCCTCTTCGATACAAGATTGGATTGATTGGTATCTTTGTCAATAGAGCAAGAAAGATCTGCTCCACAGATGAACTCCACGCTGAAATTGAGACCATCAAGACTATTCTTCTTGATATTGAGTATCCTGAACAGATCATCAATATATATATATATATATATATATATATATATATATATATATATATATATATATATATATATATATATATATATATATATATATATATATATATATATATATATATACACACAAATTCCTGAACCCACCAAAGAATTCTATAATTGGACCTGATAAATGTCTTGTATACCTATGTCTACCTTGGAAAGGCAAAGTGTCTCTGCAGTTTGAAAACCAGATCAAACAGACAGTGTCCCATTCTTACTTTGCTGTCCAACCACGAGTGATTTTCAACACCCGCCGATTGCTTCCATCAGTCCAAAAAGATGTTCTGCCCGCCTCTCCTATACTACTAAGGCCGAGGTCACATTTTCTCTAAGGCGAGATACGGCGGCCGTACGCCCTCTGAATTGACAGAAACGTGCGGCGGCCGCAGAGAAACTGAGGTGGTCTCAGGGAGGTCCTACGCCGTTTGGCTATATTTTACAGGCCGTAGGGGCGCCGTGGAATTATAGCGCGGAGTTATAACTTTTTTTCATTTCTACGTTCGCCATAGCAATTCGACAAGCCAAGCTATGACGTAGATGTGTTCCACGTCGACCGTACGTAGGGCGTACGGTGGGCTTGCGTTATTCGTGCGGCTGCCGGAAGCTCTTCTCAATGAAAAATGAATTTTTCCATCCCCCAAAAAATTACGGCGGCCGCACTATTTCCACGGTCGCCGTACGGTGGCCTTATGGTCTGTGTGACTACCTGCGGGCAACGCAGGGTCGACGCACGGTTCCCCTCCGCCCGCCGTGCACCTATGTACGGCCTCCGTGGCAGTCTGCGTCGACCGTGCGTCCACTGTGCGGTGTGCGCTACCGCTAGAGATTGGGGTATAGGTGTTTGCCTATACAGTGGTGCCCCCAGAATCCCAATTTAATTCGTTCCAGGAGGCTGTTCGGATTGCAAAAAGTTCGGATTCAAAAAATATTTTCCCAATAAGAAATAATGGAGTGAATTAATCTGTTCGTGGACCCAAAGAAAACCCACTTTCAAGACACTTTAAACTGAAATTCCCCATGATTAAGGTAAAATGAGATGAGTAAATAACCTTCAGTGGCGGTGTAGTGTATGTAAACTGGTACAATCACCACATCCAAAGGTCCACACAGGCTTGAGCTCCGTCCTAGGTTCCGATCGCTCGCGTTCTCTGCGAGCGCGCCCCCAGGGCAGCTCATCAAACATGATGCCCGCAGAACCACAATCACTTTCATCAAACGCATCGGGCTGACGTAATCATGGATATTCCAAATTACAACTGGTTTTGCTGTGAAATTCAATCCTTGCCCAACAGTCCGTCACACCATGTGATTGGATTGCTTTTTTTGTTATTAATTAAAGCACAAGATGATTAAAAAAACAAACATCACAAATGAAGGTGAAAACACGTAAGGCCTGTCACATTTGGCTCAGCGGCCGGAGGGTCTACAAAATGTACAGGCACTAGCGATTATAAAGCGGCCGCAGTATTTCCACGGTCACACAATGTAGCAGTCACATATGTTTTTATTTTTCGGGTAGACGCACAGGGTATTTATAAATTGTGGAGACCGAAAACGTGGGGGTGCCGTACGGTGTACGGTCTTTGATTTGATGTCGCACGGTGCCTTAGGGCATTCCTGCCGCGGCCATAGAATTTTCAAGGCAGATGCAAGATGGCCGCAAGGCGACCGCAGGGGGGCCCTCAGCCGAACGTGCGGCCAGACGGACGGTAACGAATGGGTTAATTTTTTTTATTTTTTAACCAGTTCTTTTGTTTCGGATTGTCGAATTTCTACGGCGAACGTAGAAATGAAAAAATTATAACTCCGCGTTGTAATTCCACGGCGACCTTACGGCCTGTAAAATATAGCCATACGGCGTAGGGCCACCCTGAGGCCACCTCAGTTTCTCTACGGCCGCCACACGTTTCTGTCAATTCAGAGGGCGTACGGACGCCGTATCCTCGCCGTCGAGCAAATGTGACTGAGGCCTAAAGTATCGATCGACACACGAGAGATGCTTTCACGAGTACTTCCACCGACAAACTGAATGAACAAAGTGTGAAGATGCGGCTCGAACAGGTGGGGGAGACACGTGAACAAACATGAACGCCACGTTGTGTTCGGTTTTTTAAAATGTATTAGGTTTTTAGGGCAAAATTTTCTCGAAAAAATTGTACGGATTCCAATTTGTTCAAACAATGGGGCGTTCGGATTCTGGGGGCACCAGGGTATATTATAGTTATGGTATATTCAGTTATATATACTGGT
The DNA here is from genome assembly GCF_056783735.1 of Eptatretus burgeri. Classification (NCBI taxonomy): domain Eukaryota; kingdom Metazoa; phylum Chordata; class Myxini; order Myxiniformes; family Myxinidae; genus Eptatretus; species Eptatretus burgeri. The sequence goes on along the minus strand of NC_140966.1, from coordinate 27,835,219 downwards.
ATATTTTTATTTCAGTAAAAAAGAACTGGTATATATACCCACTTGTTACCGTCCGTCTGGCCGCACGTTCGCCTTAGGGCCCCCCTGCGGTCGCCTTGAAAATTCTATGGCCGCCGCAGCGACGCCCTAAGGTCACCGTGCGACATCAAATCAAAGACCGTACGGCACGCCCACGTTTTCGGTCTCCACGATTTCTAAATTCGCCGTGTGGCTCCCCGAAAAATAAAAACATATGTGACTGCTACATTGTGTGACCGTGGAAATACTGCGGCCGCTGTATAATTGCTAGTGACCCCAGATTTTGGAGACCCCACGGCCGCCGTGGCAAATGTGACCTAGGCCTAAGTAAGATTACTCACAAATTTCAGTGCCAGTGTAATGCTGGGTATGTGGGCCGCACATCTTTGAGATTGAAGGATCGTATTGAAAAACACTTCCCTTTGGGGATCAGTCAACTGAACAGGGACAACCAACCCGGGCTTGTATGTACACAGAATACAAGCACAGTGTGTATGTACACAACCAAGAATGTACACAGTGTGACAACTATTCCCTGTGCCTCTGTAATTGGTTACCATTGACTGAATAATCCTGAGTGTGCAGAGCAATATCGTATCTGCTGGTTTAAAATCCTGAGTAGAGGACGCAGTTTAGCTCACCTTCGTGCAATGGAGGCCACATTCATCAGGTCAACCAATCGCATTCTTTGTGGACAGAAATAATTTGTCCGAACTGTATATCTATTCTGACTATGATAGCTTGACTATGTGACAACTGTACCATTATGTTTCCACTGGTACTGTGGTGATTCATCTCCGCCTACTCATAATTCATGATGCTCTCTGGTTCCATCAATCAGGTAATCCCGCCCTTTCTTTCTCTCACCTAATCAAGGTTGAGGACATTACATTGTAACTTTATAAACGAGAGCTTGCTGCTTCTTCTTAATCTGCTTGCAGTTTTATCCTGAGGAGTGCAAGTCAAAAAGTTTTGAAAATGTCCATTGTATTGAAATGCATATTTATATTATGTTGTACTAATAAAATGTTTGATAAAGGATAATTAAACAAGGCCATTAATTATCTTAAAAAGGTGTGTATAAATTAACCCAAGCACCCAATTTTCATTGATACACTACCTTCGAGTTCCCTTAGGATGCCTGTATAGTTTGGGGTCACTAGGTTTCAGTTTTGGATTTATGGAGGAGACACACTGACAGACTGACACACACTGACATTTATTATGAAGGATATAAAGCTCTCTAACCAGTAAATCACTTACTCACTGACTCAGTCACTAATATAAATGATTAGTACCTTCTTGGTGGGGGTAGAAAGCTGTTAGTTTACATATTGACGCAGCTCAAAGCCATTGTCCCAGGAAAAATCACAAAACAGTTGGAAATTTTTCATAAATATAATCCATAAATTAAAGCCTGCTGGTGCAGACTATCTACTCACTGCGGGTCACATGACCCAAAACAATGGAGCTTACACTGGAACTGGTTACAGTAACAGTAACAACAGGCACCAGCTAGGCAACGGTAACAAGCTCCTTCTTCTGCCTCTTCTTTTATAACTTTTGCTGCATTTACATTTAAAATTACGATAGCTGTAAACTCTTGACTAAAGAGCCCATTCTAATCACTACTTGAGCTACTTGAGTTATTTAGCTATTTACAGAATGTAACCACAGTGGCCTTTTAAAACAGTTGGAAACTGGACTTCATACATTACACAGGAAGTAATTACAGAGACATGACAGAAGTAAATAGACAGCTTAAATTTCTTCATTTCATCTGAAGAACGTAGTTTTACTCAGTGATTTTAACTAATATTCGACTATTTCTTTGCAGAACCGAGTTCCTGGGGACTTGTATGACAATTAACTATGCCTCTCACCCAGGGAGAACACAAACTTTCCGATTTTCAAAGAGGACGAATTGTTGGCCATTTGTAAGGTGGAGTCAGCCAGCGTCAGATAGCTTAGAACCTTGGTATTCCACTTTTTACGTCAATCGGGTGATTGTGCAATTCACCAGTGAAGGCAAGGAATCCACAGCTTCCCGTTCTGGTCGATGTCAGCCCCCAGAAAGGTGTCTTCGAGCTGTCAAGCAGTCCATTGAGAAAACTCCCCGTTGCATAGCAGCAGATGTTGCAGAGGAGGTCTAAGTTAGCTCAAGAACTGCCGTGCTGTACCTTAATCACCTGGGCTACTGTGAATACCTACTATCTGTACCTTCATCAACTGGACTACTATTCTATCTCCAGAGAATACCTCTTCTTAAACCAGCCAACATTCAAAGGAGAAAGAAGTGGACTGAGGAGATGGCCATCAGACCCTTGGAGTTTTGGCAAACTGTCATTTTTTTCAGATAAGTCCCAATTTACTCAATTTTCTGAGTGGACGCGTAATGGGTCTGGAGCCTTTCCAGTCAAGAGTTCCCTTTGAACTGATTGCAGCCAACTGTCAAACACAGTGGTTTTTCAGTGATGGTGTGGGGAGCAATCTGGAGCGCTGGTGGTTGGAGCTTGTGGAGTGTGTTGGCAACATCAACTCTATGATATACATTTATATCCTTGAGGATGGACGTATACCCTGTCTTCTCCACTGGGCAGATTGTCAAAAACAACACTGTTCATGGAAGATGGAGCTCCATGCCACACTGAAAAAACAGACCAAAGGATGGCAGGACAGAAATGGGATCAAGCGACTAACATGGCCAAGTCAGTCTCCTGATGTGAATCCCATTGAACACCTCTGGGCCATATTGGATCGAGCTGTGGGGGAAAAGTCCAGGAAACCAACATCCAGGACAGAATTGCTAAACCTCTTGCGTGACGCCTGGGCAGAAATCCCACAAGAGAAAATTTCAGAACTCGTTAGTTCTATCCCTGAAAGAGTAAAAGCATTGAAATCTGCAAATGGCAAGTCTACAAAATACTAGTGTATGTATTAAAATGGATCAAATATACTTCAAATGTGAAATAAATAAATTCTATTTAAAATCACGGTGTCTATTTACTTCTGTCATGTCTCTGTACTGTGCCTTTGTCTCTGATTTATGATTTGCTTAAGTCCAGTATTGATTTGTATTAAATATTGGTTCTGATTAAGTAATTTTTATCACCAGCAATTTGTTGGTTACTAAGTAATCGCAGTAATGACAGCACACTTTGAATATTGCAAATTTAATTACATTGCATTTTGGGTCACATGAGTTGCCATTTTTGGGGGTTATTGTTTGATTAAGTGAATTATGAATGTGCAATATTTTTAGTTTGTCTTTTAGCTTGTACTCACCTATCATTGTAACCTTGTGTCCTTAAATATTGTTGTAGTTACCAAATTCGCAAACCACCATTCAGGTCCCTTAGGTGAGGTATCTCGGCAAGTATATGTGTAGTTAGGCCCAAACCCGTTGTCTAGTGGGAATACATGTCATTTATGCGAGCTGCGACTCTTCAGGATAGCCGTTTTTCTTTTACTATCTTTATTTTGGACCAACCGCCATGATTACAACCACAACCACCGCTTCACCACAACCGCCACGACCTTCACGTCACACCTCGCAACCGTAGCATCGCCACCGTTCTTGCCCCGCTGTGGGTACCGGTGTTGGACTCGTGCAGAGCGCGCGTCGAACAGCGTGTACAAAATCACGGATTTTGTGCTTCAAAAACGGATCAAAAACGACACACGCCCACTTTTTGCCGTCCAATCGGTGAGCGAGGGGCGAATTTGGCCCCGCCTCCAGGACGATCGATATATGCAAATTTGTGGATCAAAAAGCCTTCACGCCCACTTTTTCTCGGGCCAATGGGGAGCGAGGTGAAAGGTCAAAGGGAGGGGGTCAAAGGCGAAGCTACGGGGGGATAAAAGGACCGTGTTCGTCAGTCAGAGCCGTGTGGAAGTCTGGAGCCCGAAGCCTGCAGTAGCTGGAGAAGCTGGAGAGAGTCCAAAGAAGAGTCCAACGGGAGAGTCCAAAGAAGAGTCCAACGGGAGAGTCCAAAGAAGAGTCCAGAGTCGGAGAGTCCAGAGGCGGAGAGGCGGCAGCGGCGAAGGCAGACGAGGGGGTGCTCGCGTCGGTGCCGGGAGCTGCACGCCCGAGGGAGGCCGGCAGCGCGACCTGGCCGAGGTGGAGACGCACACCAGGGATAATAAAGATCCTCTATACCCCGAGCATCAGCAACCCCCTCCTGTTTCCCCCCGCGCTGAGATAGTGCGACCAAGGGGGCCCCTTTCCCACCCCCTGCCAGACACTGTCCGCGAGGTCCACGGAGTTGGGGCGCCATCGCCGCTCCGCGTCTCATCACCAGACGGGTACGCGCGACCCGGTCTCGGCCTCAGGCCTGCCTCATCCTTGAGGGTATTTCTTTTCCTTGGTTTTGGGTATGTGTTGTCGGCGCCGTCTGTGAGGTAGAATTGTATAAGTGTTGCCGTGTGCTCGGTAGTCGGTATTAGCTCTGCATTGTGTTTTCTCTTTTATATTTGCTTTTTGTGTAAATTGCATTGTGTCTTTTCTGTGTGCTTTTGGTGGAATTGAATGTGTGCTTCCCGTGTGCCGCGAATAAATGTGCTTTATTATTGAACTGTTCTCCCGCTTCGCTTCGTCTTTTCCTCCATTGAATCCCCATCTTGCTTCACGTAAAGGGTTGGTAGTGGGCTGAATACGCCCGATAATTAATCGAACCGTCGAGGTCGACGATAACACCGCTCGGTTATTCTGATAAGTACGGAACGGGTCGCTTAAGTGGCCCGTGTCCAAAGTCGACCTGCGGCGAGGTGCGATCGCCCGGTCTACCCTCCGCGTGGGTACTTAGGTAGGTCGAATTCGGCGAGCAACCCTATCCCACGCGGGGGCTGATTGGCTCGATCGCGGTGAGACCGAAAGGTCCACCCGTGACTGGTTCCCGGCGTTAGTCCGAGAGGGTCACGACTGGATTGTCCGTCCGGTGGGCGACGTGCCGCGATTCGAGTTACGTGGCCGTCAGCACGCCGGCGGGCGCGAATCCGCAACAATATAAAGCTCTCACAAACCACTTCATCAAATATATAAACCTTATATCTATTATGACTGTACGTAGAATACACCCAAGTAGTTACTTGCAGTGTGCAAGTATGCCCCACTGGTATGCATATCAAGACCACTTGTCATTATTCTTCGAATAGCAAATGAGCAAATGCATCTAATGACTAATGAGCCAATGGATGAGGAATTATGACAGTATTTCCATACTTAAGGTAAAGTATACCAATTATGCATCAAAATATTGAGGAGAGGTTATTGCTGCGCTCTTCTAACATGGCCTACATGGGATTTCCCATTCAGAAAGCATGATCTTGACAGGCACACTTTATAAAGCAGAAATTATTGCACTATAGTTCAATGCACCTTGAATTTGGTGTCCCTTGTACAAATGAAATTCTATCTCCGTTGCTGCGTGGCATGTTTCAAGAAATCCAAACTCCTCGAGACCTGATGAAGTTGTAGGAATGTTCAAGGTTTGCGTGGACTCTCTATTGTAGAACGTAAAAATAATACTGTACTTCAATGCTGACATTTTAAAAAATGATGATGTTTAGAGGGAAGTGACGTCAATGTTGGTCAAAACGTTCAAACTATGCTCACCATGACTGATGGCATCCCCTTTATTCTTTCATTAGCTGTGGATGGTAGCAAAGAGGAATTTATTTTACTATGGTGCATTGAGTGACTATTTTGCAGAAACGTTAGGTTCAACTTCAGTTTCAAAAAACATTCATTTGCATAGTTGCCAATATAAGTACAGTAAAAGAAAAATATATGAAAGTAATACTTCCAGAACTTGGTGAACTTTCTGCTGTGTCCTTGCATTTGGCAGCCTGGCTGCTGGGTAGCCATCATTTGTTGGAATGCAGCTGTGCTGCTGATGCTGTGCCTCTTTACCAGTACACCGGTACTCATTTTGCCAACCTTGGGAGGATGACAAGCTGAGTCAACCGCACCTGGTGTTAATTCAGCAGCGCAGCAGCCAATTGAGCTTGAAATCAAAACCCTAGAATCCCAAACTCACCACCCCAGCCGCTAAGCCAACACTGGGCTTCACTTGGTGAACTCAAAGGATACATTCAAAATAGCAGGTGCAGAAGCAAATATGGATGCATATTCAGGCAGGTTCAAACAAAGAAAGCATTTCAGAGGTTAAAAAAACACAAAAGGTCCACTTTTGCATAAATCAATTTTGAAACAAAGCATAACTCATTTGGACATAGCAGCATGCCATTTAATTAGAATTGTTACAATGTACTGCTACCTACAGATGATGCAGAGATGTGATTTGTTTAACAGAAAATGAATATGCATTCATCTATCCATCTATCGGGACCATAATATGTGCAAAGCGTTGGTGCTGCCTTAGCAGTTTTCTTGGCTATTGGACACAATCCTGGACAGGTCACCACTCCAACACAAGATACCAGCAAGCTGGCACTCATTTTGCCAACCTCAGAAGGATGACAGGCAGAGTCAACCCCACCTGGCATTAATTCAACAGCCAAGCACGATTTGAACTCAGGATCCTAGGATCTCAAGCTCACCACCCTAACCATTCAGCTAACACCAGGCAAATAAAATGAATATGTTGACAAACAAAAGCTTCAAATCTATAATCTTAAGTGTTAGATCATTTAGTTGAGTAAAAATAGTTAATTCGCAATCCAAACAATGCACATCTGCTATAAATTAGAGAGGTGCCTTGACAATTAGAACACCAAAGGTGGAACAGCCCATCATCCTTGGCCCAATCGTTAACAAACTTGTACCATATCTATTAAACCAATTTCAAAACACTTCACAATATCCAGCTCGATGCATGCAAACAAAAAAAACTCTAACTGTGTTATGGTTAGGCCTTTAAAGAAAAAATACAACGCATACTGACACATGCCTCACACATTTGCAGAATAGCAATTGAATGTGACACATTTGATTGTTAAGTGTTACACAAGGAAACAGTTCATCTGCCTTCTGAGCTGGATGCATCAACCACGATTTTGCTTTCAATTCGGTGGCCTTTTGAAATGAATTTCTTGACAGAACACACACACACACACACACACACACACACACACACGCACACGCACACGCACACGCACACGCACACGCACACGCACACGCACACGCACACGCACACGCACACGCACACGCACACGCACACGCACGCACACACACACCTTGGAAACAGAATCAAGGCGTGTGGAGAGGTAGAACACAGAACAGACCAGGACATAACAGAACAAAAAGAACTACAGGAAGAGGAGTGTGAGACATACCAAAAGCAGGGTTGACCATCAAAATAGAGGGAGACTTGGAGGGATCCGGGATGTGGGGAAGACTGAGAATAGGGGGAAGAGGACACTCGTGGTGAAGAAGATGGCTGCAACCACAAACTCTCAATCACAGGAGTAGAAGGAAAAACTTCAAACTTGAAAAAAGATGCGCTTAAGGAGGGTTAATGGGGTTAAAAAAAAGATCATGGTTATGGATAGGGGGTGACTTAAGATGGTGGTGAACAGCTGTCTTGAGGCCCTGGAGGGAAGAATGAGAATGAAGAGAATGCGGAAGTTAGTTCCATGGGTGGGAAAAAGAGGAATGACTAAGTGGAGATTCTGGATTTTGGGAGTTTCTCCAGAAGGAAGTTACTGGCAAATCACATACACCCCACAGAGACCTTGTATGGAGGTCAGGTGGGTGTGGGGTGGCGGGGGGGGAGAGGACAGAGCACAGAAAAAGCATAGGGTTTAAGACCAGAAAGGGAGGTGAGGCTTTAACGTCAGGTCAGGTTAGATCTGTGACCTGCTACAGGTACCATGTAAACCTGTACTAACCTGTTCCATGGTCGGGTCGTCGGCGACGAAACCGTCTCCCCCCACCAGGTTTTCTGGTGAGGAGAGTGTTTGGATATGGACACACACAGCAGGATTAAAAACAAAACCTGTCAAAGGGTGGAGGAGCTCCTTGTGAGCCAACGGCCATCCATATCTAGTGCCCAACTGTGTCTGAAGACATCCTCCTGCAGTTGGGTTACTTTTTATGAGGAGGTTGGTGGCAGGATTTTCACTCCGTCTGCCGTAAAACCCTTCATTCCGCAAAATGCAAAAAAACCTGAAAGCCCACTCCGTGGGAGTACCTCCTGCGCAGCTTCCCTTCGCAGGGCAGCTCACCGGATGATGGGATTGGGGCAAAGCCTTCGGGACCCCCAATCTTTCATGAAAGGAGGGAAACCACGGGGTAACATCCCTGGGTCAGATTGCGGGAGAGTGTGTCGGAGTGGTGCTGAGGTGTTGTCCACCAGACAGTGGTCTCCTTGGGTTAACCTGAGGCGGTCCTGTCGGGTGGGTGTCTGGAATGTCCTATCCCTAAGAGAGGATGATCACCTGTCTCTGTTATCATCTGAGCTCAAGCGTTTGGACATCGGTATTGCAGCACTCTCTGAGGTTCGAAGACCAGATTGCGGCGAGATAATGGTGGATGGTTACACCTACTATTGGTCTGGTCGCTCTGATGGTTACCATACTCAAGGAGTTGCTCTAGCTGTGTCCATTAAGCTGACCCCAATGATAATTGAGGTAACACCGGTCAACGAGCGTATTATGAGACTAAGGATTCGTCACTCATTAGGTGTCATTTCCCTGGTCTCTGTCTATGCTCCGACTGAGGCGAGTGACCTCACCGTGAAGGACACATTCTACGCCACGCTCGAGTCTGTGGTTGATCAGTGCCCCAGACGAGATACACTTCTAGTCTTGGGGGATTTCAATGCATCGACTGGAACTGACAGGGATGGTTATGAGACATGTGTTGGTCCCCATGGGTCAGGAACTATGAACCAGAATAGCACTAAGTTCCTTGATTTTGCAAGAAGTCATGGGCTTAGGGTGGCTGGTTCATGGTTTCAGCGCCCACAAGCTCATCGCTGGACTTGTTATTCCGACGCTGGTGGTGTGGCAAAGGAGATTGACCATGTCCTCGTTGACGGTCGCTGGAGGATGATCCAGAACTGCAGGGTCTACCCGAGTGCTCAGTTCCTCAATACTGACCACCGGCTTGTTGTAGCAACTCTAAAGCTGCACCTTAAATCCTGGAGAATGGTACCATCCTAGCCTAGGCTGGATGTTGGCAAGCTCAAGGATGAGTGAGTAGCTGAGGAGTTTGCAAACAGGCTGAGTGGACATTTCGGGTGTCTGGGTGCTTTGGGGGTCCTGAAGAGTTGTGGAGTGCCTTCAAGACCACCGTCCTTGATGTTGCCAGTGGATGTCTTGGAACTCACCGCAGGGCAAAGAAGAATTTTGTCTCTCAAGGGACACTGGATACCATTGACCAGAGTTGGAGGGCCAGGCTGAATGGCAGAGCTGAGCTGTTCAGGGAGCTGAGGCGTAAAACTGTACGTGCACTAAGGGTGGACAAGGAGGCCTATGTGCGAGGAATCTGTGAGGGGGTAGAGCATCACCTGTGGACAGGTGATTCTCGTCCTGCTTACAGGGGAATTCGCGCATTTCGTTCATCCAAGCCCATCCCTCAGAGCACTGCAGTTAGAGCAGAGAGTGGTAGGCTCTTGACAGAGGAATCTGAAGTGAAGGCCGGCTGGGCCGGTTACTTTGAGCAGTTGTACCAGGCTGATCCCCCAGCTGTCGAGTTGGATGTCAAGGATGTTACAATCCCTGTTGCTGACCCTCCAATCAACTGTGGTCCACCTTCGCTTGTGGAAACACGGGCTGCGGTGAACCGATTGAAACGGGGTAAAGCTCCAGGGATCTGTGGCATCCATGCTGAACTTCTCAAGGCTGGTGGAAATGCTGCACTCGTGTCGTTGCATGCAGTTTTGTGCTCTGCCTGGAACACAGGCATCATCCCAACTGACTGGAAGAGGGGCCTTGTTGTCCCTCTCTGGAAAGGGAAGGGTGATCGCCAAGACTGCAACAACTACCGAGAGGTGTCGCTGCTCTCAGTGCCGGGCAAGGTCTTTGCTCAGATAATTCTTGATAGGGTTCACCACCATCTGCTTGAGCACCAGCGTCCAGAGCAATCAGGCTTTACACCACAGAGGTCAACGATTGACCGTATCCTTGCTCTTCATGTCCTCACCGAACGCAGACGAGAGTTTTGGCAGGGGCTGCTTGCAGCCTATGTTGATCTCTTTAAAGTGTTCGATTCAGTGAATCGGGATGCCCTCTGGAAGATTATTGGTCTTCGTGGGGTGCCACCGAAACTGATCGATCTGATGTCTGAACCCTACTCTGGTACTGAGAGTGCTGTGAAGTGTGGTGGTACCACCTCTGACTTATTTCACTTGTTACTGGAGTTTGTCAGAGGTGTGTACTGGCCCCAACACTTTTCAGCACTTGTATGGACTGGATTTTAGGGAGGATGTCGGAAAGATCAAGCTGCGGTGCATCGTTTGGGAATGTCACGATCTCGGATCTTGATTTCGCAGATGATGCAGTCATCTTTGCCGAAACCTTAGATATCCTTTTGGGGGCCCTCGAGGTGCTGAATGAGGAGTCTGAGCCGCTGGGATTACGGGTTTCTTTGGACAAAACTAAGATCCAGGCTTTCAGTGACATCTTGGATGCTGCTGTCCTGTCTGTGTCTGTTTGTGGTGAGGTTGTTGAGGTCGTGGAGATATTCACTTACCTTGGCAGTGATATTCATGTCTCTGCTGGCTGTGAGTCAGAGGTCAATAGACGTCTGGGTCGGGCCTGGGGAGTCATGGATTCACTGGATCATGGGGTGTAGCGCTGCCGGTACCTGTGTGGGAGGACGAAAGTCCGAGTCTTCAGGTCCTTGGTGCTTCCAGTGTTGCTCTATGGATTTGAGACTTGGACTCTGACCAAGGATCTGAGATGGAGATTTAATTCCTTTGGTACCAGGTCTCTTCGGAGAATGCTTGGCTATCGCTGGTCGGACTTTGTGTCCAACAAGCGGTTGCTGAGAGAGACTCTGATGAGATTTGTTACCTGCATGGTCCGTGAGCGTCAGTTGCGGCTGTATGGACATGTGGCTCGTTTTCCTGACGCTGATCCTGCTCACCAGATTCTCTCAGCGAGGGAGTCTCGTGAGTGGAGGAGGCCAATGGGCTGACCACGTGCCTCGTGGTTGCAGCAGGTTGACCGGCATCTCAAGGAGATGAGAATGGGCCTGGCATCTGCCTGGAGGAAGGCCAGACGGAGGCCCCTGGAGTACCGGCGGAAAGTGGATGCAGCGACGCGCTGTTCTGGCACATGCTCCAATACCTGACCTAAGGTAGGTGGTAGGAGACAAAAATATGGTAGAAAAAAGAAGAGTTGGGCAGAGTACAAGACCTTTAAAAAAATGCCTGGAGGTATACTCATGAGACCGGACCTACAAAAACATTCATGATCATCCCATAGCCATATACGTCGACATATCTACACTTAATAAGTATCATGGCATACTTTCTTTCATGTTTTGGTGCCTTAACTGAATATTGATGAGAGGAGGGAATATGGTTCATTAACAAAATAATCAAAATATCATGACCAACAGATGCTCGGCCAGATTAGAATGGTCGCGAGCACCTATCGGTGCTTCACCCGGTTAATTCTGTGATGCCGACTGTCATTGTAACCTGCCAAATAGTACAGTCAAAATGTCGGATGACCTTCCACAAAATGCAACAAAAGCAAACTCAACAGATTTTTATTCCTGGATATGTCCTCAGTGACAGAAAAAAGTCCAAAGGGATCCTCCGGGGGGGAAAGTCCTGAAATCATGGAAATCTAATATGGCTGCCACCCGGCTTCGGGGAAAATGGAAAAATTGTAAAGATTGATATTTTAATATGTAAATATATGTTTTTCTGCATTCTAATTGTTTCTCGTTATGGTAAGTATATTCATATACAAGAATAATTATAAAAAAGTGAAATGTATTGAGGGTAAAATAAAAAATTATAGCTTTTTTGTCCAAAAATGTCAATTTTTTGTCCCGAAAATTTTTTTTTTTACCTGATTCTGATTTTGGCTCCTGGACCAAAAAAAAAATGTTGAAGACACAAGATGAAATCAAGTCTATGGCAATACAATATAATTATGTAAATCATTGAAACATGACAAAATTCACAATTCCACTCGGGGCAATCACATCTGCCTGACGAAGGTTTCGAAATGAAATTGAAAATTCGCATTAAACTCAGAAACTACATCCATTATAAACTTACTATACATGTTGAGAAAAATCAAGCGTATTAAAGTTAGAACTCGACAATGTCGTCATCATCCTCATCATTGTCACATGGAGTGTTTGTGCAGCCAGAGCCCCTGCAGTTTCCACAGGCTGGAGTGCACTCAATGTTGTGCTTCTTGCATGTGCATCTCATGGTGTTACATTCAGCCTGGCAGTTGCACCTAATGACACGTAACATCTTTTCAGGAGCTGGAGCTATTGATGTCTGAAGTGGCACAAAACCCCAGTCTGTCGGAAGACAGACTTCTGCCAACCCCAGTCTGTCGGAAGAAGTTCATCTGCACATCCCTTCCATTCTTGGACTTGCAGATACACGCGCAGGCTGTGATACTTTGCTGTTTCTGATGTTGGTGGTAACGTCTGTGGTTGCACGTGAGGAGCTCCAAGCCACCTCGTCCCAGTACCGCTGATACCGGAGGGTGTCCAGGGTGTCAGTTGACTTTCCGTTGTAGATTATCACCAATGTTTTTTTCTCCTGCATCTGCCACATCACATACGGAAGTTGGATATGTATCAAAAACCTTGGCCTGCTCACGGAATGTGTTGTTTGCTTTGAACTTTTTGAGGGAAGCTCCCTCTCCAATCCCATGAAAACGAGATGTCGTGTCGCACCCAAGAACTGCATGTAGAAACAGTACGTGCTTGCATATGTCTGTACCAATCATTTTCTTTGTAGCCTTGATGTTCCAGATGCGAGGCTTCTTCGTGTTCTTCTTTGGCTCGGGACAAAAGAAGAGGTCATGGGATTCTAAGCTTGCATGGTGGCATAGGAGGACGAGGAGGTCTGGGTCATCACCAACTAACACAGTGTTGGTGACAGTAGCAGACTGCACGTCCTTCAGTACAATCAGATCAGCATCCCCTGAGGCATGGTGTGTCTCACAGTTCTTCTTCTGAAGATCTTCACTCAACATAAAAATGAATCGCTGTTTATTCTGCCTATTGGCAAGAAACTGTTCCTTCTTCATTGTGAGATAGACGCATGTCAGCTGTAAATGTCACAGTAGTGCCAGCATTCCCTTTAGACCGTCTCTGCTGTGTCATGTTCTTTTGTGTTGGTACTCTCTTAACCAGTGTTGGGCACAAAAGCGATAATCCGATGATAGATAATTATCGAAGTTAACTTATTTTTTTTTAATCAGACGATTATCGGAAGTTAACTTCCATTTATCGTTATCGGACCAGTTAACTTCCGATAACTCGATTTTTTTCGTCCGATAATGTCCGTTAATTTTTTTGTCCGATAACATTTTTATCGTTTCCGGGTCGCATTTCGCCGAACTAATTATCAATGTGGAGAAAAATGTACATGATTATTATAGATTACTTGTTTTCCAAGATAATGCTGAATCAGGCCGCCGCGTGAAGAAAATGGAAGAAGAAGAGGAGGATGAAGAAGAAGAAGAAGAAAGAGAAGAAGAAGAAGAAGAAGAAGAAGAAGAAGAAGAAGAAGAAGAAGAAAAAGAAAAGAGAGGGCGGAAGAAGAAGAAGCTTTGCAATGGCGGATTTCCTCAGCAATGCGGCTGCTTCGCTCTGCAGGTACTGGGTTCGGTCAAGGTTGGGAAACGTACAGATCGGTTAATTCAAACACAAGGACGGTCTAACCTTTGGCAGAGCGACGGACAATCGGACATGAGTGTTGAGGCGTCGACATACCGTCGCGCCATGTTTGTAACTGTTCTCGGTGTGTTTGTAAGGTCGGGCCTCTCATTTTTTTTAATTAACGGTGCCTTCCTGTTTGTGTGCGCAGCGTTCACGGACCTATTCCCGTTGGTCTTTCGGTAAGAAATGGACATTGATTTGTTTGTTGGATTCACATTGTGTCCTTGACCCGTCCCGTTAACCCCCCAGTGCATGTTGGACTCCGTCCGGTTAACCGTGCTGTGTGTGACGACTCATCGACTCGAAAAAGACGCAAAATGCTTCTTTTATTCTTGGGTTTAGCATAAATAAGCCTTTTCTATGGGTTTTGATGCTTTTCCTTGTTTTTTTTTTAACTTTTCTTGAAAAGTAGTTATCGTTATCGGATTATCGTTAACTTCCTTTAACTTTGTATTATGATTATCGTTATCTGACTTTAAAATTGCGGTTATCGGATTATCGTTATCGAAGTTTACTTTTTGGTTATCGGTGCCCAACACTATGTATGTGTATATATATATATATATATATATATATATATATATATATATATATATATATATATATATATATATATATATTTGCTTGGGGTTAAAAGTGTATGGATTAAAATAACTTCTTCCCTTAGTTCATGTTTTAGCACAAGAGAGGTAAAATGAACTAAAATCCATGGACCGGTGTTTGTTTGTCACGCCACTCCTGCACGCCACTCCTCCACCACCCATAAGCTGTTGCACGTGGGAGGGGATGGAAGGAGCAATAGCGTGGGAATAATAATATTGGAAGAAATCAGCATGCAGGTGGTCGCGGTGTAAAGATGGGAGCGACGGATAGTTCTGACATGGGTGGTGATACAGAGGCAAATGGGGTGTGTTATGTCAGTTTATGGGCCACAAACGTGAAGAACTGAGGTGAGAAAGCAGGAGTTCAGTGTCACTCTGGAGAGAAAGATGGGATTGGTTGAACTGGATGTGATGACGTGCATTGCAGGGAACTTCAATGCACACGTGGAGGTTGTGGAACCGGGTGAAGAGGAAAGTGTTGGTAAATTTTGTTGCAGAATGAAGAATAGAGAGGGCCAGGAGCTTGTGGCAAGAAATGGGATGGCTCAAGCTGGTTCGTTTTTTCAGAAGTGGGATTGCCACAAAATTACTGACAAGAATGGACAGCATAGAACAGAACTGGTTTGTTGGGAATGAGGAAGCGATAGTTGTGGAGGATCAAGGATTGTAAGGCAGTGGTGGAAGAGCATGTCACCACCCAGCATAAGCAGGTAGTGTTTGTTTTGTGTGGGAAGAGAAGGAGGGAAGGTAAGACCAGGGGTTGGAAGATGATGAGGTGGGGGAAGTGCTGAGACAACATCACTATGGAGTACAAGGAGAGGTTGAGGGGCAGGTATGAGGAACTTGGTGAAGAAGCCGGAGGTTTGGAGGAGCAGAAGACGTACGGAGAGGTGTCTTAGGGAATTGCACAAGTTTTGTGTGGAAAGACATCAGGAAAGGGTACATCATCATTTCACGGCAGAAATCAGGTGATGGTGAATGGAGGAAGTAGCGACGGCAGTTGGAGAGAGGAAGGAAGTTTGTAAGAGGATAGAGAAGATCACGGAAAGAGAGGGACAACTGGATGCAGGGATGCTACACTTGTATGGGTAAAAGAAGAAAGCAGCAAGGAGAGCTGTGGATAAGGTGAGGAATGGTATTGAAGAATAGGCGTATAACATGTCAGAAGAGGATCGTGGGACGAATATGATCTACAAATTGTCTTGTGACAGGAATAAGGATATGAAGGGGAAAGGGAGTTGGGGGGGGGGGGTGGATGGCGGTGATAAATGATGGTGCCGGGATGCTAGTGACAGAGTGGGGTGCAGTTTTGAAGGTATGGGAGGAATATTTCAAGGAGCTGTTGAACCAGGGAGAAAGCAACGGCGAGCTGGAGTTTCCGTGTTATGTGGAGGTAGTAGAGATCATGGAGGAGGAGGTTGAGACAGCAATAACGAGGATGAAGAAGGGAAGAGTGCCAAGCATTGATGAGGTGCATAAGGAGATGATAGTTTCTGCAGGATAAGTTGTAGTCAGTTGGTCGAAGAGGCTGATAAATGTATGTATGTATGTATGAGAGAGGCTTTGATTCCGGAGGATTGGAGGACAGGGCTAATTGTGCCGATATGGAAGAGGAGGGGTGATGTTCAAGATCCGGGGAAGTGCAGAGGCATTACGTTACCAAGTCATGTCATGAAGGTACGGGAGAGGGTTCTGGATAGGAGGATAAGTAATAGTGTGAAGACTGAGGTCAGCAAAGGGCAACAGGGGTTTCAAAAGAGTAAGGGGGATGACGGATGGGATGTTCATGCTAAGACAGCTGGTGGAAAAGAGTTTGGAAGTGAAAGGTGAAATGACATTGGAATTTGTGGACCTGGAGAAGGATTATGACATTGTCCTGAGTTAGATGGTGATGGAAACACTGAGATGGATGGGAGTGCTGGAAGCAAAAGTTATGTTGGTGGAAGGGATGTACAATGGAATAAAGTCAAGAGTTTCGGTTGGTCTTAGGATGTCGGAGGAGTTCAGCGTGAGCATCATTTTGAAGCAGGGAAGCTTTCAGCCCACTCATGTTTATCATGGTAATAGAGCTGGTAAGCAGGAGGGTAAACATGAAAGGTATTCTGGGGAGGATGTTGAATGCAGATGATCTGGCTGTTGTGGCTGAGAGTAGATGGGAGATGCAAGAAGTACTGGGGTAGTGGAAGAAGGCATTGAGAAACATGGGCTGAAGATGAGGTGATGTGGGTCGGGCAGCAGAGAAAATAAATGAATTTCAGGTTGGAAGGGAAGGAGATCAGGCAGGGAAATAGGTTTGCGTATCTCGAGGGAACAGTGACTGGGGATGGTAAGTCCGAGGCAGAGGTGCGGAGGAGGATTCAGGTTGGTGTGAATGCATGGATGGGGGTGGAGGGAGAGTCATGGCAGACAGAAAGATGTCAAGGAAATTGAAAGGGAAAGTTTTGGTGAATTGTGTATCATAAATCCATAACGTGATTCTGGTGTAATATAATGTGATATCTGTCATTCCTACCTTGTTTGGTTGTTTTTAGGGATTCCATGATGACATGGCTTTTCATTTATTTATTTATTTATTTATTTTTGCATCTTTTTTTTTCTCTTAAATGTATAGACAGCACTGTCTGTTGTGTTTGTGCATATGTAGGTTACATACATGAATGTATTATTCCATGAATACTTACATTTTCCTTCATATATTTGTTTTCCCAAGGAGTTTGGTGGAAGCACTGCTGTTTGCCTTTGCAAAGTGTCTAGTAGCGGCTGTTATTCTTCACTTCCTAAGCGATAGTACACAGTGAGGTGCTGTCATTATTGCTTGTAATTAGTCACTGGCCGTGTCCTTTTTAAAAAAAGCGTAATCCCACGTAATTAGTCAGGGTTCACAGCTCACTGTGCCTCCCTCATTTATGTTTGCTGCACTGCATGTTGCTTGGAGATAAGCCAGAAGCAACATCGAACCATCATCACCCACCGCTTTCATCGGGTTTTCATCACTCAGCATCCACAATCAACCAAAATCCTACAGTACCAACTCGACCCCTTTATTTGCAAACCTTACATCGAGCAAACTGTCAATACCAGCATAAATTTCCGTTTACACCCAGCACCCCCAAAGGATAAACCTCTCGATAGTCACACAATCAGGATGGAATAAAGCACCGATTGCAAACAAGCACCCACTTCACCACAACAATCAGCTCGGTCTTAACAGCTTGCCATCAACATACCTGTATTGACAATCTTTTCATGAGATGACGCCCTCATTATCCATGTTTTGCACAGTGTCGCTGTTCCAAAGAGGAAGTTGTCTTTGTCTCAGGTTCAGATATGACATGAAGAATTGACTGAAAATTATCTGATAATACTGATAATAGTCCCTATCAAAAATTATAATTTTTGAACCTCATCACACACTTAAAATACATATTATGTGTCTTGGCGTTCTGTCTTTAGAACATTCTTCATTGCAAATAGGCTGGCTTTTGGTGACTTTGACACATTTGAATTACTGACAACCACTGTGAGTACAAAAGTTCTCCACCAACTTTTGCTGTGCCTCTGGCAAAAATAAATGTCTCCCTCTTGATATTTTCTTTTGTAAATTTATTTCTGTGCTTTTGGAGAAGGCTGTCAGCCTTGTGCATCAGTGATTGCACTCATGATGTATGTGCCTTAAATTGAAAACCCACGGCATAAGATTAATCAGGAGTGGATGAGAATGTGTTTGTGATATATCCATGAATGTAACTGCAATCTCAGGTGTTACCTACTACGACAACTAGAAATTAGAACCCATCAAACATGGAACAAGACCCACATGCAGAGTGAAATTGCCATAGATTGGGATGTGCAAGATTACCGCCCTCATTGAGGCTGCATGATGACACTCAAAATTACAACAGGAAATAGAGACATATATGGTTGTTAGAGCTGAAGCAGCCCCTATCAAAGCCTCAGGAAATGTATATATGGCATGAGAATGGAAAGAAATGTACAGGTCACACAAATACATAATGCTCTGTAGAGTACAACATGAAGTCACAGATATTGCAGGTTAATAAGAAGGGATTGGGTCGTTAAGCACGATGGCAATGAGTTTTGGACATTAATGATGTTAATTCAGCTTGAATATGAAACAGGCTGGTGGAGAATGTGGAACGAACAACTTGGGTGGGAAAGGAATAAGTTGTAAATATTTGTGGGAAAAAAAATCTCGAGATATCTATATTTTTTGGTAAAACCTTGTTGAAGCTCCTTTTAGAGCTAACGCACAACGCACAGCAAGGGGGGCATGAGACGAGAGGGGCGGGAGTGGGAACGACAAAACGGTGGGAACAGAGACGTTAGGAGATCTGTGGAAGGGAGAGGGATGGGGCAGGGAACATGGGGAATACAAGATGGACATTACAGGGACTTTCAGGAAGGAAAGCAGGGAATTTGAAGGAGGTGGCCTTGGATGGATTAACAGGGGTAGAAAAGATCGAGGATTTGGATGGGGGATGATAAGAGGTGGTGGTGAACAGCTGTTTTGAAGGCCTGGAGGGAAGAATGGGATTGAATATAGTGAGGGAGTTTATTCCAAACTCAGGAAAAAAGAGGAATGAAAGCATGAAGGTGAGCAGTGATTCATGATTTTGGAAGTTTTAACAGAAGGGTGTTGTTGGCGGACCTTGAGTGCCCTGCGGAAATGTGGTGGGGACAAATCGCAGAGAGAGCAGAGGGGCGAGGCTGGAGAGGAGGTGGTAGAAGACAGAAAGACCACTGACCAGTCTGCGGTGAGAGAGTGAGAGGCCCAAAGACTCAGCCTCATTGTGGGAGATGCCAATGATCCTAAATGCCTTGGTTTCCACAGTGTGAAGCTGAGAAAGGTGGGAGGCAGGAGCACCAGCCCAGAGGGGAGAGCAGTACTCCATCAGGCTGCGGACGAATACAGGTTGAAAGAGTGAAGCAGAATACTTGGGATGCTTGACGAGAGGAGTGGAAGGATTTGGGTGGGGTGAGGGTGTGGAAGGAGTGGAGGGGGAAAGAGAGAGTGAGGTGTGGAGCCTGTCAAGCAATCTATATATATATATATATATATATGTATAAAGTTGAAAGTGTGCCTGTGTGTTTCTCTGTGACCTTTGCACGCGAAAAGTATGGGACTGATCCTCACCAAACTTCACATGCTGACAGAACATGTACCCGGGAGTGTCCCGATGTAAAAGAATTGTACTTACGACTTCCGGTTTCCGAATTATGACGTCATCACCTGATTTCGTAACCTTAATTTTTCAAGTTCAGCCGATTGACATGGGGCCAACGTCATATACAATATATCTAACATACGATTTTAAGTTTTTGTTTGTCTGTTTGTTTGTTTGCACGCGCTAATCTCCTGAAAGGTGAAAGATAGGAGCTAACCTCTGAAATAAAAAATGTCGGGAGAGGCCCCGGGAAGGTTATAGGCTATGTGGCAAGGCCCCTCGGCCGGGGGGGGGGAAGGGGGTGTTTCCCCCTCACCAATCCCCTTAGCCTATGACTGCCATGCCTCAATAGGGAACTGATACTGTGTTCGCGTCAGACATATGTATAGAAGATTAAATTCATTCAAAAAGAACCCGGGCAGTGCCGGGTGCATTCACCTAGTATTACATAAAATATTGTTGAAGTCAATTATGGTCAACGGACAATACATGGTGTGGGATGGAGGAATTTGTGGGGCTGGAGGTGGGAGGCATAGTCAAAGTCCATCCATCCATTCATCCATCCATCCATTGGGACCAAACTCTGTGCATAGCATTGGTGCTGCCAAAGCAGTCTCCTTGGCTATTGGGCACAATCCTGGACAGATCACCACTCCGACACAGGAAACCAGCAAGCTGGTACTCCTATTGCCAACCTCAGAAGGATGACAGGCAGTGTCAACCCCACCTGGTATTAATTTAATAGCTGAGCAGGATTTGAACTCGGGATCCTCGGATCCCAAGCTCACCACCCAAACCATTAAGCCAACACCAGGCATATGGTTGAAGTAGTTTACCACTTTGTGCCCAATATGCTGATGGGTTTGCGATAGGATCAAGGAAGAGAAGGAAGGATAAAGGGATGGGAAAAGGACAGTGATCATCAACAAGGTGGGGTAAAGTAAGAGGAAGATTATAGATCTCACCACATATTACCATGGACAACAGCCATGAAGGGGAAATGTTCAAGCCTGCATTCAAACACCAATCTGGGAGTTCTTTTTAGTCTTAAGGTTATTTCAAAATAAAGATTGCTCCCCTGACACGTCATACCACATTACAGGGAGGGTACTTTGAGAATGTCATAAATGACATCAAACTGGATTAACAGGTGAACCAAAAATAAAAATGCACTGCAGGTGAGCCTTCAAAAAAAACACTCGTAACTAACAATGTCACAGACACATGTAAAAACTTGAGGGGGAGCACTCGGTAGAGTGCAAAACCTCGGCCGCCAATACTGCTGGGTCACTCTAGTGAACCTGATATCCTATTCATTAAATTTGACGTCAACAGTGCTCACAGAGTTATAGTTTGCAACTTTCCCTTTTACTTTTAACTTTTACATACTCAATTCATTCGTCATAACTAGATTCCTTGAGACAGAAATTGATTTTACGTGGGAAAATCCACCTGAAGCTCCAAAATCAGCCGCAATTATAATTTTGGCATGTTTTTTTTTGTTGGAAATCACTTATAACATGTAGAAATGCAAAAAAAAAAAATTCGAAATTTTGTTGAAAAAAAATTTGCAAAATCTTTTTTCTCTAAATTTTTTTGGGGGGGGGGGTGGGGGGTTGGAAATCACTTAAAACATGTAGAAATGCAAAAAAAAATTCAAATATTTTTTCAAATGGGCCGCCATTGCGGCCATATTGGATTTTGGACCAAGTCCAAAATCTAATGGCATGATCCTTGGACCAGACCGAACCCCCCACCAAGTTTCGTCGAAATCCATCGAGTATTTTTTTCCGTAATACTGTTCACAAACAAACAAGCAGTCATAGACTGGTACTTATGAAATCGTCAACTTGACCTCTGACCTTGTCTAATAAAAGCTGTCTCTAGAGAAGGTAGCGACAAAACCAGAAGTTTCTACGATGATTCTGTACCAAACCATCAAAAATCTAATGTTTTGGATGTTTGACCTCACTGTGACCTTGACCTTTGACAGATTTTGACCAAAATCTAATCAGCACTAGCCATCAGCCTCCTGAATCACGTGGTGTAATTTGACATTGGTAGCTTCTTCCGTTCTCGAGTTATCTGTACCAAACCATCAAAAATCAAATATTTGACCTCACCTTGACCTTTGACCGATTTTGACCAAAATCTAATCAGCACTAGCCATCACCCTCCTGAATCACGTGGTGTAATTTGACATTGGAAGCTTCTTCCGTTCTCGAGTTATCATTTTTTGGATGTTTGACCTCACTGTGACCTTGACCTTTGACCGATTTTGACCAAAATCTAATCAGCACTAGCCATCAGCCTCCTGAATCACGTGGTGTAATTTGACATTGGTAGCTTCTTCCGTTCTCGAGTTATCTGTACCAAACCATCAAAAATCGAATATTTGACCTCACCGTGACCTTGACCTTTGACCGATTTTGACCAAAATGTAATCAGCACTAGCCATCACCCTCCTGAATCACGTGGTGTAATTTGACATTGGTAGCTTCTTCCGTTCTCGAGTTATCTGTACCAAACCATCAAAAATCGAATATTTGACCTCACTGTGACCTTGACCTTTGACTTTCATCCAAAATGTAATCAACACTAGCCATCAACCTCCTGAATCACGTGGTGTAATTTGACATTGGTAGCTTCTTCCGTTCTCGAGTTATCTGTACCAAACCATCAAAAATCGAATATTTGACCTCACCGCTACCTTGACCTTTGACCGATTTTGACCAAAATGTAATCAGCACTAGCCATCACCCTCCTGAATCACGTGGTGTAATTTGACATTGGTAGCTTCTTCCGTTCTCGAGTTATCGTGCCTACAAACAAACAAACAAACAAAAACAGAAACGGAAGGCATCAATATACTTACGAAATCTTTAGATTTCGTTAAGTAACAAACAGAAACAGGGGTGAAAACAGTAACCTCCATCCATCTTCGATGGCGGAGGTTAAAAACAAAACAACAGATGATAGACATTCCAACTATCAGGAGAAAAATCGCACATTACCCGATATTTAATCATATTCTTTAAAGTGCGTGAAATGCAAGGTCATGGTCATTTCTTTATGTTCCGCAAAATGTGTAATTTTTATTTTAATAAATGCATTTTTCTCGATAGAATTGCAATCAAAGTTTGATGAGAACATTTCCTTCATGTCTGGAGCCACAAAGTGTTCACTAATACTGTGGACACTACTGGACCTGTTGCAGAACCACAATCGGAACTCAACAGTCATCGATCGAATAGAAAACAACAAAGGTGCATGACGGAATTACAAATGTAGGCTCTACGAGGATCAACAAGAATAATGAAAAAGGTAGAAGGCAGGACAAGAGAACAAAAGTTTTATAAGGCCAACGTTACATGTGGGTGGAAGTCTGTGAATATTGTTGTGGTTGACGAAATTCGCAAACCACCATTCAGGTCCCTTAGGTGAGATATCTCTGTAAGTATATGTGTAGTTAGTCCAAACCCATTGTTTAGAGGGAATAAATGTCATTCATTCGGGCTGCGACCCTTCAGGATAGCCGTTTTTCTTTTACTATCTTTATTTTGGACCAGCCGCCATTACTACCACCACAACCACCACCAACCACGTCTCAACAGCCATCACACAACAACCACCAACCGCAACGCCGCTTCACAACAACAGCCACGACCTTTACGGTCACATCTCGCTCTTGCAACCATCGCATCACCGCCATTCCCGCGCCGCTTGTGGGCGCCGATCCTGGACTCGTGCAGGGCGCGCACCGAGCAGCGGGTGCAAAGGCGCCGGCCTTTCCGAGAAATCGGATCAAAAACGATTCACGCCCACTTCTGTTCCGTCCTATCAGCGAACGTGGGGCGATTTGGCCCCGCCTCCAGGTGCGTCGGAGTATAATCGCTATATGCAGATTCGCGGATCAAAAATCATTCACGCCCACTTTTCCTCTGTCCAATGGGGAGCCAGCCAGAGGTGAAGGGTCAAAGGTGAAGGAGCGAAGCCCCGGGGCCGCGTTCGCTCGCCGAAAAGGGAGTAGTTGAGTCAGTCAAGGAGAGTTGAGAAGAGAAGAGTCAGAGAAAGCAGTTGGACGGAGCTGAGAAGAGTGGAGAGTTGGAGAGGTGGCGAAGGCAGTCGAGAGGGCGCTCGTGTCAGAGTCGGGGAGCTGCGGAGAGGGGAGGCCGGGAACGCGACCGAGGTCACGGTGGAGACGCTCGTCGCGGGACCCGAGCCAGCGAGATATCCTCATTCCCCCGAGCATCAACAACCCCCTCCTGTTTCCCCCCGCGCTGAGATAGTGTGAGAAGGGGGCCCCGTTCCCACCCCATTTCCAGGCAGTGCCAGCGAGGCCCACGGAGTCGGGGCGCCACCGCCATTTTGCGGCTCATCACCAGACGGGTAGGCTCGACGCGGTCTCGGCCCCAGCCCGTCTGCCCCCCTCATCGTTGAGGGTGGTACCTTTTTCTTTTGCTTTGAGTATATGTGTTGTCGGCGCCGTCTGTGAAGTAAAACTGTATAAGTGTTGCCGTGTGCTCGGTAGTCGGTAGTAGATCTGCATTGTTACATTTGCTTTTTGTGCAGAATTGTCGTGTCACTTTTACATTTGCTTTTTGTGCAGAATTGTCGTGTCACTTTTACATTTGCTTTTGGTGTATAATTGTATATGTGTGCTTTCCGTTTGCCGCGGAATAAATGTGCTTTATGTTGAACTGTTTTTCCCGTTTCGCTTCGTCTTTTCTTTAATTGAATCTCCATCTTACTTCACGTAAAGGGTTGGTCGTGGGCTAAAAACGCCCGATAATCAATCGAACCGTCGAGGTTGACGATAACACCGCTCGGTTATCCCGATAGTACGGAACGGGTCGCTTAAAGTGGCCCGTGTCCGAAGTCGACCTGCGGCGAGGTGCGATCGCCCGGTCTACCCTCCGTGTGGGTACTTAGGTAGGTCGAATTTGGCGAGCAACCCTATCCCACGCGGGGGGCCGATTGGCACGATCGTGGTGAGGCCGAAAGGCCCACCCGTGACTAGTTCCCGGCGTTGGTCCGGGAGGGTCACGACGGGATTGTCCGTCCGGTGGGCGACGTGCCGCGATTTCAGTTACGTGGCCGCTCGCACGCCGGCGGGCGCGAATCCGCAACACTGGTGTCAGGTCGTGAGATACAAACTCATCCCCCTCCTCGCGACACTGGTGTTGGAGAACGGGACAACGGGCTCTCCTGTCTCCAGCTAAATTCACGGGAATCGGTCCAGGGGTGAGACGAGCGACCCCCGATTCCCTCCAAATTACGAGCGATTTAAATTAACCCTTTACGAGAAATAAGATGGCGTCTCAAGGCGAGCGGGAGCCGGGGGTATTAGAAATGTATATGTGTAGTAATGTAGGATCCATGGTCCAGGATGAAATCCCCGTGCAGGAAAGGTTGGTTGTGCAGGAACACGAACTCGCCCAACTGAACCCAGAGCCCGAAATAGGTGCGGCGGCGGCCGCGGTGTATGACACCTCCCCTCCCCCTCTCCGCCAAAACCCCCCGATCCTTGCCGAATCGGCTCAGCTGAGTGCACCCGACATGGCCCAGCTATGCGCCATGCTGGCAGGAATCAGTGGGGACATGCACGAAATGAAAACAAAAATGGATACAAACACAAACGAAATAAAAGGCATGAACAAGCAAATGAACGAAGTGAAAACGAAAATGGATACGAATACACAGCAAATGAACGAAATGGAAACAAACATGAAGGAAGAAATGAAAGAGCTGCGGGGTGAGACGCAGAGCATGGGCCGAAGCCTGCAGGCGGGCATGAAGGCAGTAACCGGGGAGCTTAAAATGGCGACTCCACGTGTGGGAGCGAACGAGCTGGGAGGGAGTGCAACGGCTGTCGGGCCCGCGGTGGAGGCGGGTAAGGAAAAAATAATTCGGGGGACGTATTGGGCGAGAAGCGTGACTGAGACGTGCACGAGGGAGATAAGAGACGAGGTGAAAGGAATTGCGAGGGAGAGAAAAGAACAATTAAGATGGAAAGCAAGGATGAGGTACGCGGAGATCGTGAAAGAGCAAGGAGTGAAAAACAGGGAAGGACGGGAGCGACTTAAGGAGAAAGCAAGGTTGACCTACATAAAGATAAGGGAAAGACGCCAGAAAGAAGCGGAGACTAATAGACAGGAGGGGACAACAGAAACTTATAAATGTATAGAGACACGGGAGACAGAAAAAATAGAGGAGAGACTGCATGATAATGACAAGGCTAGAGACGTACACACACACGGAGGTAGTGGAGGATAGTGAGGGTGAGCTGGCGGACCGTGCAGGGACCCGGTGCGAGCAGCGGGATGGCCTCCTCCAGGAACGAGGGGAGGGAGTATTCCCCCTTGAGGCGAGTCACGACCAGGTGAGTTCGGTCGTGCTTTGCGAGGTTGAGAGGAGGAGTGCTGCGAACAGGTGCACGGAGAGCTTGGGGGGTATAGAGGCCCCGGAGATCCTTGTGGGGACACGAATCCCCAGTGTGGTTGTCCCGGTGTGTGTGGTGTCGAGGTGTGTGTTCACGAGTGTGGTGAAAGCGTGCTGCAACGCACGCATAGCGTGGGTGCAAGGGCGTGTGTGAGAGCGACCGAGTGGGTGACAAAGACCCCGTGTGTGGAAGCGACCCCGTGTGTGAGTGAAACACCGCGGTTGAGTGCCCCTGCGTGTGTGAGTGAGGCACGGTGTATGAGTGAGACACCGTGGGCGAGTGCCCCCGCGTGTGTGAGTGGTGTCGTGGCAAGTGTGCCAAAGGGCGTGCTTCCCAGCATGCCGTGTGTGGATGAGGCACAGTGTGTGAGTGTCGCCGTGTGTGTGAGTGAAACGGCCAGTATGAGTGAGGCACCGCGGGCGAGTGCCCCAGCGTGTGTGAGTAGTATGGTTTGTGTGAGGGAAATGGCACGAGTGAGTGAAAGGCCGCCAGTGAGTGGAGCCATGTGTGCGAGGGAAACGGCATGCGTGAGTGAAACGGCCAGTATGAATGGAGCACCACGTGTGAGTGGTATGGGTAGTGTGAGGGAAATGGCATGCGTGAGTGAGCGGCCGAGTGTGAGAGACACAGCGTGTGCAAGGTCGCTATGTGTAAGGGAGATGTCGGTCGGCATGTGTGAACATGCAGCCGCGTCTCCCGGGGTGAATGTGATGGAATGTACTGTGAGCGTCGTTACACGCAGGAATGCGTGTGTTGAATGGAGACGACGACGGCGACAGAGGAACGAAAGCCGAGTAGCGGCTGTAGTTGTTTTGGGGACCGTGCCGGGTTCACCCAGCAGCGAGCACGAGGTCCGTGCTGTGCAACGCACGAGGCCCCCACGTGCTCGCTTGCGAGAGTGAAGTCCTGGTCCGGAAACGCACGCGGTGGATTTGCCGATCCCGCGGACGGACAAAGTTTAGGCAGGATTACGGATTTGGACCGGACGGGTTCTCCACGCGGGCGTGTGTTGCGCTCCATCGGGCAGAGCACGTGTTCGCGTGGGGAACCCCTCAAGACGTGGGGCTTGTGTTTTTTTATGCGCACGGTGACGTCATGGCTGCATGCGGGGTTGGAATCCGGCAGGAGGGGTATCCCTGCCGGATGGTACCGTCCAAGGAGGGACGAGGTACACATGCAGCTGCATGACGTCACGGGCAGGTGCAAAGTGCGCGAGCTGTGAGTTGCCGTGCTGGTGCTGCGCATGTAAAAAAAAAAAAAAAAAGCAAGCCTCACTTTCGGCTGCACAGGATTCCTGGGCAAGGGGTGGAAGACCCCCTTGACCAGGGCACAGGATGGAAACTAGTTAGGGGGAAGGGTTAGCTTAGCTAGACCGGCTCCATGGGGCAGGGGTAAGTCCTCATGGGGCCCATGGAATGGATTAGTGAGAGGGATTGTTAGTCAGATTTAGGTTGGGAAAATTGAGTATGGGATTATTTTGGAGACAGAGACAGACTTTGGATGTGTAGTGGGGACGTAGCTTAGCTACGTAGTGTTAAAAGGAACGTGCTACTAGTTTAAGGGACGACGTGGGAGCATGAGTTAGTTAGGGGATGTAGTTAGAAGGATGGCAGAGTTCAGCGGTGAGTGTGTTGAAGAGTTGTTGGTGAGTGAAGTGGAAGCATGTGCTTGGTGAGTGAGTGAGGCCAGCGGGTCTGTGTGAGTGGAGCGAATGACGAATGCATGGTGCGATGAGTGATTGGGGGGAGGAGTGACTCCCGCCCAAGGGACCCCGGGGTCAGTGTAGAGTGAGTTAGGGGGTTAGTTAAATTGAAAAATGGAGGTCGTTTTGTTGTTGGTGTGAATGTAGGCTTGAAACCCATTTGGAGGGGTGCAGGAGCCCTGTTGACAGGCTCGGAGCGTGGCTGCGAAAGGTGAGTATCGCTGAGTGGGTACCCCGGGCACCAGACTAGTCGGCCGTGGTAGGCCAAGGGCCCATGGGGGGCCGGGATAGCGTAGTGGGCACGGGTGCGCCTGCTTGGTGCGGGGGCCCGGGGCGCCATTAGCCGCGTGGGCAGTGTTGTGGGCACGGGTGACCCTCGGAAAGGGGCCTGGGAAGCCAGCCTGCCACGTGTGCGTTTCAGGGGAGGTGCCATGGGGGGCACTCCCCGGTGTTTAGGGAGCTGGTAGGCTCGGAGGCAGTGTAGTGCCCGGGGGTGCCATAGCTGGAGATTCGGCAGAGGGTCGTGCCTGCCAAAGGGAGCCACGCGTCCCAGCCATGAGACCGTGTGAGGGCACGGAGAGAAAATTGGGGGGCGAGGCCCGAAATTGTGAGGACACCAACACAGGCGACGGGAATCTGGGTTGTTAGAACCAATAGTTTAAGCGAGAGGCGCTTGTTGAAAGCCCCGGGGTAGTTTAACGGTTAAATGGATAGGGTAGATTAGGAAGTGTACCCCTCCGCACCATCCACCCCCTCGCTCTCGTTGTGGGCCGCTGGACCCACCTTGGTTATAGATCGCTGAACTCTGGGGAGGCCATCCTGAGGCTTCGTTGGGCCTCGACACAGGACGCTAGCTCTCCCTTATTTCCCTCCGGGAAGGGAACGTAGGGGTTGGGAGTAGGCTAGGTGACAGGATAGGTTAGCCGAACAAGGACGATAAAGGGGGTTAGGGGACGATTTATAGTGGGGAAGTAAAAATAAAAAATAAAAAAGTTGGGGCTAAATTGGGGTTTGACAAATTAAGGGAGTGGGTATAGACAGTGACAGGCAAAGGCGATAGGTTGGGAGGGAGACCGTAGGGTAGGTCCGAGCCCGCCTTCCGAGTGGCCAGCACCACCGCACTCCCTCCACCAACCTCCACTGAGCGGCAAAGGCTGGCCAGCTTCATCTGCTGGCTGCGTTGCTGCAAGGCAATGGCCGGCCCACTTCATCGGCAGCTGTTGTTTTGCTGCAAGCTGTTAGATCGTCTGCAGCTGAAAGACGGCTGGATCGTCTGCAGCTGCTGTGCTGCAAGGCCTGTGCCGATCGGATTGTCTGCAGCTGTTTTCTGCAAGGCCTGTGCCGGCCAGTTCATCTGCCGGCTGTGTTTGCTTGCAGCGGCCTTGTTCTGCAGGCTGTGGTTGCCTGATCACCTTTGCCATGCCATGCCCACTGCCCCTGTTCACCAGCCCCGTTCAATTTTTGCTTTGCCCCCCCCCCCCCCTGTTCATTGCCATGTGCGCCAGGATCAGAAAGCAACAGTTTGCAAGCTGCGAGAACTGCCCTGTTGGCAGCTACAACACAGGCCTGCAGTGGCGGCCCGTGCACCGTGTTTGCGTCCATCCATTCATCCATCCATTCGTTGTGTTCATTGCGTGTTCCACTTGAGCTGGCACGGAGACTGCGTTTGTGCAGCCCATGCACCGTTGTGGTTCACTGCGTTCAGTTCAAAAGGGAAGGCCTTGGACTGCGTGTGAGCAGCCGGCCACGTTCCCTGTCACCTGCATTGTTTGAGCCAGAGACTGCATGCGAGCAGCCTGGCTCCCTGCTAACTGCTTTCTTTTTGCAGAGCCCATTGATCCTGGGCCATGGTTTAGTGTAAAATTTGTAAATTAAGGTTAAGATGTACTGTGCATATGAGTGCGCCCCCGGCATGTCTGTCTTAGAGCCGGCAATTTTATTTAAGTCGTCCGTGTGAGTGGGTTTGTTTAGGTAGTTACTCAGCCCTCAGGTTATTTATTTTGGGGACACGAATACCATGAATGTCGCACTCAGGGATCCGTAGGTAAAATGTACTCGGGGAAAACTACACATGATGGCACACGAAAATTTGATGACTCGGGACGAGTCTGTAAAAAGGGGAGGGGGTAGTGTTGTGGTTGACGAAATTCGCAAACCACCATTCAGGTCCCTTAGGTGAGATATCTCTGTAAGTATATGTGTAGTTAGTCCAAACCCGTTGTTTAGAGGGAATAAATGTCATTCATTCGGGCTGCGACCCTTCAGGATAGCCGTTTTTCTTTTACTATCTTTATTCTGGACCAGCCGCCATTACTACCACCACAACCACCACCAACCACGTCTCAACAGCCATCACACAACAACCACCAACCGCAATGCCGCTTCACAACAACAGCCACGACCTTTACCGTCACATCTCGCTCTCGCAACCATCGCATCACCGCCATTCCCGCGCCGCTTGTGGGCGCCGATCCTGGACTCGTGCAGGGCGCGCACCGAGCAGCGGGTGCAAAGGCGCCGGCCTTTCCGAGAAATCGGATCAAAAACGATTCACGCCCACTTCTGTTCCGTCCTATCAGCGAACGTGGGGCGATTTGGCCCCGCCTCCAGGTGCGTCGGAGTATAATCGCTATATGCAGATTCGCGGATCAAAAATCATTCACGCCCACTTTTCCTCTGTCCAATGGGGAGCCAGCCAGAGGTGAAGGAGCGAAGCCCCGGGGGCTATAAAGGGCCGCGTTCGCTCGCCGAAAAGGGAGTAGTTGAGTCAGTCAAGGAGAGTTGAGAAGAGAAGAGTCAGAGAAAGCAGTTGGACGGAGCTGAGAAGAGTGGAGAGGTGGCGGCGGCGAAGGCAGTCGAGAGGGCGCTCGTGTCAGAGTCGGGGAGCTGCGGAGAGGGGAGGCCGGTAACGCGACCGAGGTCGCGGTGGAGACGCTCGTCGCGGGACCCGAGCCAGCGAGATATCCTCATTCCCCCGAGCATCAACAACCCCCTCCTGTTTCCCCCCGCGCTGAGATAGTGTGAGAAGGGGGCCCCGTTCCCACCCCATTTCCAGGCAGTGCCAGCGAGGCCCGCGGAGTCGGGGCGCCACCGCCATTTTGCGGCTCATCACCAGACGGGTAGGCTCGACGCAGTCTCGGCCCCAGGCCCCTCTGCCCCCCTCATCGTTGAGGGTGGTCCCTTTTTCTTTTGCTTTGAGTATATGTGTTGTCGGCGCCGTCTGTGAAGTAAAACTGTATAAGTGTTGCCGTGTGCTCGGTAGTCGGTAGTAGATCTGCATTGTTACATTTGCTTTTTGTGCAGAATTGTCGTGTCACTTTTACATTTGCTTTTTGTGCAGAATTGTCGTGTCACTTTTACATTTGCTTTTGGTGTATAATTGTATATGTGTGCTTTCCGTTTGCCGCGGAATAAATGTGCTTTATGTTGAACTGTTTTTCCCGTTTCGCTTCGTCTTTTCTTTAATTGAATCTCCATCTTACTTCACGTAAAGGGTTGGTCGTGGGCTAAAAACGCCCGATAATCAATCGAACCGTCGAGGTTGACGATAACACCGCTCGGTTATCCCGATAGTACGGAACGGGTCGCTTAAAGTGGCCCGTGTCCGAAGTCGACCTGCGGCGAGGTGCGATCGCCCGGTCTACCCTCCGTGTGGGTACTTAGGTAGGTCGAATTTGGCGAGCAACCCTATCCCACGCGGGGGGCCGATTGGCACGATCGTGGTGAGGCCGAAAGGCCCACCCGTGACTAGTTCCCGGCGTTGGTCCGGGAGGGTCACGACGGGATTGTCCGTCCGGTGGGTGACGTGCCGCGATTCGAGTTACGTGGCCGCTCGCACGCCGGCGGGCGCGAATCCGCAACAATATGTTAGTCCATTGTCACAAAATATCGTTCCATGTTATTGTGTGTGAGGGTTTTTTTTAATACATTTCCTCGTTTTTTTTTTTTTTCTTTCCTCCAGGAACTAAGGCTAGTCGTGGAGCTGCCACACATACATCTCACACACATGGACATACAGACGAATACACGCGACACAACACAGGACTGCTAGACAAGACGAACAGCCACTAAGCTTGGGGGAAGCGCCATAACTTTCCAGGGTACTCTGGGTACCAGCAAAGCCAACAACTTGTGAAAGTTTTGGTATTCACTCAAAAATATTTAACATGGACCAGGTGGTAGGTCGTGAATTAATTAACTCTGCCATCGCAAGTGGACGGAGGTTGTGTTCTCACCCCTGTCTGTTTTTTTTTTGTTTGTTTATTTGCCTGTGAGCATGATATCTCAAAAAGTTGTTGATACATTCGGACGAAATTTGCTGGACAGGTTGGGAATGTGACAAGGACAAATTGATTAGATTTTGCTGAAGATCTGGATCCAGATACTAGAACTTTTTGAGTGGTTCTTCACCTTTGAGATATAGGGCCAAAAACGAGATGCATGATCTCTCAAAGTTGTGGACAGATTCGAACGTAACTTGGTGTATAGTTTGGGTGTGTGACAAGGAAGAATTTTTGATTTTGGTGAAGATCCAGATCTGGATACGAGAGTTAAAAAAAATTTTTTCGTGATTTTTTTTCACAAATGTGAGATGGTGTAAAACTTGATATATAGGATGATGTTTCAAAAAGTTATGGATGGATTATGACAAAACTCGGTGGGTGAGTTGACAAGAACAAGCCCATAAGGTTTTGGTTGAGGTCTGGATTCAGATCCAGACTATCAGTGGGATACAAAACCAAAACTGTACAGCCTGGCAGAGGTGAGCGCCCTCCCAAGTGCCGTTGTAGTTTTCATCCTGAGATAAGGGTGCCATGGTTTCTCTTGCCTCAAGATTGCTGCAAACAGATTAGTGCATTTTTTTTTCCACTAAATTTAAGCATTACATCATATTTCATTAGGTGCTGGTAATAAAAGTTGGAACATGTCCTTTAATCCTGGAAAATCCTGCAGGTGGGTGATTGCGAGTAGGCGGGCCACTTCATCAAACTATCTCTGCTTGCAGTTCTCTCAGCTTCCTGCTTAATTTGCACATCGCTGGGTTCTCAATTATCATAACTCTAAACCTCCGTGCCACATCAAAGGTCATAAAGTAATGGGGCTGTATAATGTCAATTCGATTCATAGCATAATTGTCCTTTGTTTTGTATTTACAGTTTATTGAAGATCTTTTCATTTGTATTTGTTTCCATATGTATAGCATGACTCAATTGCTGCTTCAAGCACTCACTTTAAATAAGCATTGAAAGACTGACCTTGAGGATGTGAGTATCCTTCAATGCATCCCAGTGCTCATGAGCGACTCCAAGGTGGGAAGCAAACCCATGTTGACTGTATGCGTGCGATACAACATTCGCTGCAATGTTTGCAACAGAAGGAAGCGATTTGCAAAGTACAAGTGGTCACCTCTTATAAAACACAACCACGAATCATTTGTCACCATCACTTGTGCATCCTTGCTGGCATGGCCGCCTTGTATGTGATGCATGCCAGCCTGGGGCGTTGATCAACGTGATAGGACGTGCGCAGATGCTTTCTCAGCAAAGCCTGAAACTCGAGTTATACGAGTTCCCTCACAAATAATTTAAACACATGTAGAGGCCAAAAGGCCCATCAAGTCTGTGCAATGGTTGCCGACCTATGTTTTTTGGCAAAACTCTGTCCTTTAAAAATGATACATACAGCTTCCTTGCTTGATGCTCAGCATTTAAAATGCCTTCAGTACAAGTGGCTATGGTCAGAATATGAGCAGCTAGGGTTGGGTTCAAACTGCTGACCTCCCAGAGTGGATGCTCTAACCATTACACCACCGAGTCTCTCTCCAATATTATGTTATTAGCCAGTAGGTGAGGAAATGGATGTGAGTTTCCTTCTCCCCCCATACAGTGCTGGAACTGTACACTTCTCTCAAAACCCAGTGCAGACTCCCCCAAGTATATGATGCAAGAGTATGGCACAATGAAGCCAAATATACGAACATTTCAGGTCATCAACTGTACCATCCGTGCATTGCACGCCTTGCATTGAGCTCTCTAATCCATTCTTTTGTGTCCCAGGTTATTAGCTGAGCCTCTAGCCGGGGTTCATGTTCTGCATCTGGAATTTTAAAGGAGACACTCCGCCAGGGGTAACTTTCGTCTTTCATAAAGCATACTGTGTACAATGGCTGGTCGATCTCCTACCCGACAACTATACTCGCACTGCACCATATTCTGGTGTTGAATCATCTTGCACAACCACGACAATAATTACTGAACCCGCAGCCATATGTAACTTCTGATCTCATTTCTTCACCGGATTTCTTATGGCGATCATCACTTTGGATGACATTCCACCCACGTCGCTGCTTTAAACTCTGCAAAGGTAAAATGCATTGAATCACAAACAAGAGGTCAAGGTTGTCTCCTCAGACACTGCCAGTGTTTTTGATTCGGTGTATATTTGGCTCTTCTCTCTAAGGATTCCCCCATGAGCCTCACCATACAATCGGCATCGCTCTCAGACTCACTTTCCTTTGAAGAGTCAAATAGCATCACAACTGAGGGTAACACTTCCTGCAGACCTTTTATTGCCTTTAGCCCTCCTTGAAGCAATTCATTTGGAGCTTGACTGCTTGTATTTCCATAACAAGTTAAAAAAAAAAACCCATGAAAGCTAATAATTCTGCCAAATACATGTCAATGTTATACTAGTTAAAATGAATGGAAAGTTGATTGCTTTCTCACAATGGACACAATAAATATAATAAAGACTGTCTTCCACTTGGTTGGTGACATTTAATCAAACCATGTGGAAACTGATTTTATTTCCACCTTCATGCCATAATTTTATCTTCAACATAACATCGTTCCCCGATGTTCTGCAGCCAAGCTTTGCCAGGAATCCAATCCTTGCACAGCCAACCATTTGCTGTTGTCTTTCATGAGATGCTCATGTTTCTCCAATGCATTCCAGCAGTGCATAGTCTCTTTGGGTTCAACATCGTGCCAAAGCTGTGCATGACCTACAATCTTCCCTCTGTTTTATTCTCTGCACCTTGTATCATTGTACAAGCCACCCTGCACCCTTAACTGCTGGGCTTGCTGGGGTTGAATCTGAACCCTTCAATGTTTATTCCGTAACTGTTAATCAAGGAGCCATTTTTAATTATTTCAAGAATAAAACTTGACACAAGACTCAATGAAGCTATAAAATTATATTGGATGCTAGTGATGCCGTCACTATCATGTATATGGAAGCCTTTGCAATTAACCAGGCACCAGCTTATCGGCTTGCTGAGCATTAATAGAGTCTCGATTGGAAATAGCAAACCTCGGATTGTAGACCAAATTCCATTACCTTTGCGACTTATTTTGTATACACAGCACTATTGCTTCCTCTGCCTCCGACATGGTTCTCCTAAATTGAGCATTATCTTCAAATTATTTAACAGTCTTGTTTCACCTGAACATGGGTAGCTCATTGGTTTGCTGATGAGATATTTTGACCTGGAGTTCGATCTAACTTGTACTACCATTTGCAATGTTAGCAGAGGGTACTATTGTGTGTATTGTTCACTGAGAACACTTGTTGCTGTTGTAGCGAAGACACTATATTGTGGTATTTTTTTTTTAAATCTCGTTTGGAATGTCAGGATGTGTTTTGAAGGGGATGTTAAGTTGGCCTGTGTTTTGGAATCTTCAATTAAAGTAAGCTTTTAGGAAGATACTTGTGGGTGGTGCATTGGCTTGATACTTTACCTCAATAGAAACCGTTGCTATATATATATATATATATATATATATATATATATATATATATATATATATATATATATATATATATATATATATATATATATATATATATATATATATATATATATATATATATATATATATATAACTGCTGCAGCAACCCGAAGACACTTCAAAAATGGTGAGACATCAACAGCAAATCATTTCGGATCCTCTACATCTGTATCCCCACTGTTTGCCCTCCAATTCAATATATTTCAAATAAATTATTTTAATATTTACTTAGAAATGAGGAGGGTGGGAGAATCGTTCCAACTATATAGCAGGGGAACCATACTGATTGTTGATCCATTTAGGAATTTGTCAAATATACAAGGCACCATCTATTATTTTATTTAGTATGTCCTGATGGAGTGTAGAAATAAGGGAAAGTTTATCAAGATATGTATTATGTGAACTTCTTCAATTGTTGATATTTGTCAATTTTACTTATTATTGTTACGTCCGCTACCAAAGGTTCTTCTTCTTGCATATGGCAGCTTGGCTGCTGGGTAGCTATCATTTTGTTGGGGCACAACAATGCTGCTGATGCTATGCCCCAACACCAGTACAGTGGTGCTCATTTTGCTGACTTCAGAAGGATGACAGGCTAAGTCAACCCCACCTGGTGTTAATTCAGCAGCCAACGGGGCTTGAACTCAGGACTCTAAGATCCCAAGCCAGCTGACCTAACCACGAAGCCAACACCAGGCTTGCCACTGAAGGTAGATGGAGGTTATGTTTTCACCCTGGTCTGTCTGTCTCTGTCTGTCTGTTTGTTCGTTTGACTGTGAGCACGATATCATAAAAAGTTGTGGATGGATTTGTACGAGATTTGGTGGACATGTTGGGTGTGTGACAAGGCCAAATTATTCAGACTTGGTGAAGATCCGGACACTAAAATTTGTTACGTGATTCTTCACCATTGAGAGATAGGGCCAAAAACAATATATAGCATGATATCTCAAAAGTTTATGGACGGATTCTGATGAAACATGGTGGACTTGTTGGGTGTGTGACAAGGAAGAATTGATTCGATTTTGCTGAAGATACGAGTCTGGATAGGATAATTATTTATTTTTAAGTGATTCTTCACCATTGAGAGATGCTACCAAAAACAATAAATAGCATGATGTTTCAAAAAGTTGCAGACGAGTTATGACAAAACTTGGTGGATGAGTTGGTTCAGTGACAATAACAAGTCGATTCAATTTTGGTTCAGGTCTGGATCCAGATCCGGCCTATCAGTGGGATGCAAAATTTAAACCGTTCATCCTGGCTGAGATATGGTGCTCCACCGAGTGCCGTTCTACTTGTTCTAGTTACCTTCGTCATTTACTAGGACATCTTCAGAATCAAGAGAATCTTAGATACACCAAGTGCAAATACAGAAAGTACATAAATATATTCCAGAGTCCATTTGGTTTTGTGAAAATTATTGTGGTCATGATTATGATTATTATGATTCTTATTATTATCATATAGAGCTGTTGCCTCTACTTTAAAGCATTTGACAATTAAAACCAAATAAAACGTACTTTCTATAATACTTAACTGTGCAATAAAATGGGTGAGCCGACTCAATGCTTTTAGTAACTCATGACGATGATGGACATACCAACACAAAATTGAGCATACTTAACTGAGAAAGAGATTCGAGCCGACAGACCCGTTGGTGACAGAGATGAAGTGATTTTCGAGGATGACAATCGAGAGACATCTTCATGTGCAGTACAGCCATGATCAGGATCTGTATTACATTTATTTGTTCCTGAGTGACTTTGTGAATTTGAATGTGACTAACTGAATTTGAATTGCCGGATATTCAAACTATTAGGAGTCCGCTTTCCACCGCACTTTGCAGAATCTTGAAGGTGCAAGCCAAATTCGCAGATCTCAATCTTATACACAACCTGGGCCATTACAAGGAAAACTCGAAGAAAGAAAGGTCTTTCAATCATTCCTCTTTGACAGAATTAAACCACAAAAACCAAAGCCCTTTCACAAAAAGATGATAAAGTCTGTCGAAACAACACTGCCAGCTTGTCAAGTGCTGAAATGAATTTGTCTAAGACAATGGAAACCTTATCCTTGCTGCAAACATGAAAGTCTGAGGTTATTTCACTTTCCAAAAGTTACTCAAACTCTTTCTCTTCCAATATAGCCAAAAGAGTTTTAACAAACTCAGGGCAAAAAGTCACGATTTTATGTGTGTGCATTCTGCCACTTAAGAAAACCCTCACAATTTTCAGTTCTACCCAAAAGAGTGGGTTTGCGGTTATAGGAGTAAAACAAACACTTTATCTTTGTCTATGCTCCTTGTTCAATGTTAACGCATTTGTTAAACAAGCCATCGTCCTTTTGTACACTGTTAAAGTAAAAGTGCATTTGATTTGCTCTTTTTAAGTTGTGATCTGTGATTCATAATTTTAAAGAAGGATTTGTCTCTTCATTATTTGAATGAGCAAAGTACCCAACCTCTAGGTGGGTTGTTAACCCCCATGTCTTCTTCCCTCTCTCATCGCTCTCATTCTTTCCCCATGTTTCTTTCTTCCTTAAAGTCCTTCTCTACCTTGGTGTGCACCTCCCCCCCAACCCCCTTCATATTTCCACTGTTCTTTTAGTTCTGTTATGTCCTGTTCCATTATGTGTTCTAGCTCCTACACAAGCCTCAACTCAGTGTGTACACACAAAAAAATTTGCGAAAACAAATCGCTCGTAGAGAAAACATATGATAGGAAAGATGATGTACAGGCATGTGAGGAAGAAACATGATGGCAGCGGCACACGTCATGCTTAAAAAATAAATCAAATATCGGAACGTTTGATGTGGTGACAGGAAATCTCATTCAACTAGATGTCAAAACCAAAAATACATTCCTCATCAGCGACAGCTGTCTTTCCCGCAGCCAAGGACGTAGGCACAAAACCCAGGGCGTAAGATGACCCTGGATATTTCAGAGTGATGAAAAAACCGGCTCTTCAACACCCTGACTTGAGGAAACAACTTTCTGCAGCATTACAGCGATGACTCATTGAAAGACATATCAACTGTCATTATCACCCAGGCAGATGAGTTCAGCATTTATCTTCATGATGTTGCAAAGAGAGCTAAGTACCGTGTATTAAGAACTGCACTAATTTGTTTGCCCCTTTCACAGGTTTTGCCTCTCGAGGATAGAACAACGATGTTAGTTAAGTGTGCAGTGCTTCACTAGGACACATATGAGCAATGACAAACAACATGGTGAAAACTGTCATTAAATCACTGTGGACTGTTGAGTTAATCGTCTCAAACTTCTCAAGTCTTCACCACATACTCCAGAGACAGGAAGTGCAATGGCCTGAGCACTTGCTTTGGGATTCCCACATGAGCCCTGTAGTTATGATGCCTTAACCCTAGGTTCCAATCATGTGTCCCATGTTGATTTACCTATCACCGAAAACTGCATTATAATAATAATACGAGTTCCCTTAAAAGTACCAAATAAATGATTGACTACAGCATTGGAGCCATCAGGAGAACCCGAAAAGGCAATTATGGCGTCATCAGGAGGAACCTGGATATGGGATTCGCGTTTCGGTTGCTACTCCTTCCTCGACCCTCAAACCCATTATGATGCAGCCAATGAGTCTTACAAAAACAAATTTGCAAGATTTTACCTTTCCGAAAGAGAGGAAAAGAAGGAAAGAAAGAAATTGAGAGTAAAACACACACACACACACACACACACACACACACACACACACACACACACACACACACACACACACACACACACACACACACACACACACACACACACACACACACACACACACACACACACACACACCTGATGGAGTTCAACCGAGTGTAGAAAATGATAGCTGCAGGATTGGCTGAAAAACATGAAAAGTGCAACAGACTACTGAATTCAATTTGTACACAAACACAAAGACAACAAACCAAAGAAGGTATCCTGAACTCACCCAGCAAAAAATTTCCAAAGACAGGTGCGAATGGAAGATGTCACACAAGAAACCAAAATACCAATGAATACAGCCCCAACAATTGCAAAAAAAAGACAAAAGAAAAATATATATCTAAATATCAACAGATGTACACTGACAAATGGGAAAACGACCAAAGAGCAGGGAGGTATAAAAAAAGAGTTGGCACAGATTGGGAGTAGACAAAGAAGGCTCTTTGGAATAG
Source organism: Eptatretus burgeri (assembly GCF_056783735.1). Classification (NCBI taxonomy): domain Eukaryota; kingdom Metazoa; phylum Chordata; class Myxini; order Myxiniformes; family Myxinidae; genus Eptatretus; species Eptatretus burgeri. Next base: position 27,795,465 of record NC_140966.1, on the reverse strand, counting down.
CTAAGAAGAGGTCAGTTCAACTGGGATGGAGAAGGAATCATTTTAAATGACCAAGACCAAGGACACTACACCAATGGCTTTTAAAAAATGGTGGGACTGAGTCAATTCGACAAGTGCAGGTTCTGCAAGGTCGAAACAGAAAGTATGAGCCATCTCCTATGAGGATGTACAAAAAACTCATGTCAGAACAGCTGTCTACACAAAGGCACAACAAGGTATGTCAAGTAATCCACTGGCACATCTGCAAAAGTCTCAATATCCTAGTTCCAAAAAATTCATGGAAACATGAACCAAAAGCATTGAAAACAAGGAAGTCATGCTTGTGTGTGACCTGATGATCCCATTGAGCATGAACATAGAAAACGAAGCATAGCAACCAGATATAGTACTGAGGTATAAAAAAAAGAAGGCATTGCTAATCGAAGTGTCAGTACACAGCAATTTTGGCATAAACGATGCAGAAATCAAGAAAATGACCAAATAGCAGGATTTCAAAAATGAAGTGAAAAGATCCTAGAAGCTGAAGAGTGGCAAACTTGTACCAATTATTATTGAGGGAATGGGAATGATAAAAAAAATAAAGCTTAACGAAATCTTAAAAAACTATCCCTGGGAATATTATGACAAGCAAACTCCAGATGGAAGCTGTCCGGGGCTCAATGACGACCCTCAAAAGAGCCCTTGGAACAAAACTTTGAGAACAAAACTTCACACCTTGGTCCATGCTTCATGACCACCCTGAGCAAAATGGAGGTGGATACTTCGATACCTGGGTGCACTCGTTTCCACCTTCTGAAACCCACATATGGAGATAACAACCAACGACACAAACACGTACAAACAAACAAAACACCTTGTCAAGGAACTCCAAAACCTCGATGGAGGTATATACTTTGAGACCTAGTCGGTCTCTGTTCCATCTCCTGAAACCCACTCACATATGGAGATAGCAGCCAACAACAGCAATTTGTGCACACACACACACACACACACACACACACACACACACACACACACACACACACACACACACACACACACACACACACACACACACACACACACACACACACACACACACACACACACACACACACGTAACTGTACAGTATCGGGGCTATTCCTAAAATATAATATAATTTAAAGGATTGCTGTAAATGATGTTAATTTCACAAAATCCTTTATTTAACTTGAGTTAAATTGTAAACCTCAAAACATAGTTCCCTTACTTAAAGTAAGAACCTGAACCTGAAAACAATCGAATGGTTTCCCGACCGCACAGATCAGATGGGCACCGTTCTTCCTCGAGGTTTCGATACTTTCATCCCAGAACCTCTCCAAACGGTGGATTCACAACCTCGGTCATGGATCCACATCAGTAGATTCACAACTTCAGTTGCATCCAGGCAGTTGGTCAACCCATCAATGCAACATCACTAATCAACCTTTACTCACTAGACTAAAGAGAGAAATGTTTTTATGGCAAAAAAAATTCCTCCCTTTTGGCATGCTCTGGTTACACATGGCCTGGCAATATAATAATTGAAAAGGAACATGCCCCTGGAGCATCGCTTTTGCAATATAGCAGCAAAAGCAAATCACTTGCAAAGTAAACACGCCCCAAAGGGGTGTTCCTTTTTAATGAATATCAAGGCATTTAGAGGTGGCCGGTAAAGTGTGCTGATTGATGGGTAGGCAAAATACATCGACTGATATTATATAGTTTTGAAAACGTGTCATTCCAAAGGTCCAGAAGTAATTTGGAACTATTTTGGAAAGGTTATAGAAAACGGTTCAAAAGTTTCATGCTCACTTTGTTCAATAGACATTGCTTATCACTGTAACAAGTCCAATATGCTGAAATATTTGAAAGTGAAACATCAGACAGTGTACCGAAAAGTGATGGTTGAGAATGCGGATTGAAAGAAATCAAAGTCTGCAACAGCACAAAGTTTACATTCGCAATTGACGATTGAGAATACTTTCACCCCAGTAATGCCCTGGTATGCTGCCTTCCCTTCCCCTCACACTGCCTTCCCTTCCCCTTATGCTGCTTTCCATTCCCCTAACGATCTTCACTCCCTCAACCCTCCTCGCTCTCACAAACCTCCTGTCTCTGTCTCTGTTTCTCTGTCTGTCTGTCTCTGTCTTGCCCCCCCCCCCCCCCGCACCTGCTGGCCGTTGGTGCGTTGCATGTGGTGTAATGGCGGCTGCTTGTGTCGAGTTGTGAGTTGCTCTGCTTTTGTGTATCTTTCCTCTCCCTTTTCGCTCTCGTGCCCGTTACTGTCCTTGTGTATGTTTTCTCCCATGTTTTCTTCAAAATGGAGACCAAAGAGCGAGAAAGAGAGCGCACACGGTTGGTGTTATCCGGGTGCTTTTTCAGAACCTCCCGGTTTTGAGGCCTGTGTTCCATCTGGCGTGTTCACCAGTTTTTAGCCAATGGTCTTTGGCTGCTTTTAACGATTCTTGGATCTCTTCCATATTATTTTATTTTTTCCTTCACTTGCACTGTTTCTGCAAGCACTGCTTGTGGTGGGTTTCTTTTGTTGATTTAAACTTTTTTTATTTTGTAGAAATTACTTTTAGCTATGGCAAATGCTCGTTTGAATCATAGCATGTACGAGTCGCTAACTCGCAAGCATGGGCTTGTGCGCGATCCTCCGAGGGAGGTAAAGATTGAGGATGTCCTTCTGATAATCAGAAAAAATCGTTGGTTTACATAACATCCGTGCAGCCTCTCGTATGAGTAAGAAGGTCATTGTGTTCATTTCGGAGGTGCACATGGTAACCTCCATTGTGGAGCAAGTCCTTCTCATACACCCAGACCTGTTTCTCTGTTTCCCCATTCGACACACCTGCGGTTAAGGTAATGTGTCTAATGCTCCGCCTTTCATTTGAAATGATGACTTGAGTGCTCAATTGAGCAAGTTAGGTACGATCGTATCAAAAATCACGATGGTGCCGATACACTCAGGAAGTGGAGAATTTAACCACATGATGACTTTTAAAATGGTACTTTACATGATATTTCCTGAAAATGAGCAAAAGCTAAACGTAGTTTTGCATGCAAAAATTAGCAGTCATGTGTATAAAATGTATGCCTCCACGGACGTCATGTTGTGCTATCATTGTGGAGCATACAGTCACGTGAAGAACTGTCCCGGTTTGATGAGAATCCTCTTCACCACCTGTTGGTTAGCAGGAAGCAGTAGACCCCTCCCCCCCACTTACTGGGGGGCGTGAAATGATAGAACTCTCCCCACCACCTATTGGTGAGCGGAAAACAGTAGGACCCTCCTCTCTACCTACTAATGTACCAGAAGTGGTTGGTCACTATACCTCCACTGTATAGGACTGTACTGATGACGACATGGAGGTATCCGTAACAGTGTCTCGTAAAAAATGTCCATGTCCGGTCGTCAATGATACAAAGACAGCACAAAGTAAGATACTCGTTGTGTCAAATGTGCCGAGCTTGCAAGATGCATCTCACAAAGAGAATCCCTCCTTAGGACTGGAAATTGAACCCGGAACCGATTTTAACTCTGAGTAATCCATTTGCACCACTTGCTGAATTGCCTGCGTTTTCTGAGTGTGATAAAGACATTGAGCATACTCGTGCCTTGCAGAAGGGTACAAGTGGTTATATCGATCACCATGGTCTCTCCAATGACAATAATGCAATTGTCATTGAGGTGTGTGCTTGTGATGACAAAGCAGATAAGTCAGACAGCCTCTCTGAGGAAACCTGTAATCCTGCCAAAGTGGAACAAATTGGAAGGGATGGTAAGAAGGAAGCTGAGGGTGATAGTGGGCAGCTAAAAGGGAGCAAAAACCATATCAGTGGTTCAAATTGTATGGAGATTTGTGCTTTAGAAATAAGTTTGGATCAGGAAGAGAATGACAGATGATGAGGTTGATTTCGATGAAACCTCTTCTACCCTGTCAGTTAGTGGGTGTTGTGCCCAAGAGGATGATGATGGAGACACTGCAGTTGCAGAAGATTAAATTCTTAAATTCTTAAATGAAACATTCAGGAAAAGGCATGGCAAGTTAGAATTTGGGGTTTTTTTTTTCCCAGAATCTCCATGCCTTTCTAAAAACTGCGAGAAGCATGATTATCTTTGCAAGTCAGGATCTCAGTCTCAATTCCAGCGGTTGAGGAAGTGTGCCACGAAGGCCGGAAAAGAACTCCAAGAGTAGTAATATTAGTAGTAATTAAGAAAAGTAAATGAAGGTAGCATCCTTCAACATAAACGGAGGCCTCAGCTGTGTGCATCGCCTGGAGGTGTTAAAGGTGTTTGACAAGGGAAAAATTGATATTTTCATGTAACAAGAGATTCACATCAACCATTCGTGTGAGCACGAGTGGCACAGGATTTTTAAAGGTTGCCACTTTTTCTCCATTGCCTTTGAGGATGCTAAGGCAGGTGTGGCAATCGTCGTGCACCTGAGAATCCACCCGTTGGAGATTTCCGATAGGGTGGTTTGTAAGGGCTTCTTGATTGCTGTGGAATTTACTTGCAGTCATCAAAAGATTTGTATTATCAATGTCTATTGCCCCAGTGACAGTGCTGAAAGGGCTCTATTCCTTCCAAAGTTAGCAGATTTTTTTTTTAAACAATGTTGACTTCACTAATTTAATATGTATGGGGGGAGATTAATATGGAATAGGCAAAGCCTAGAAGCGAATGTAGAATTCTTCTTACATTCGATGCTGCAATTTCCGGTTAATTCGGCCTGGATTCGGGATCAGCGATGAAATAATGTAAATCACGATTAAAAATTATTTTTTGATGATGCGGGAGATATCTTTATTAAAATCAGTGGAGGAAATATACACCATGTCTGATATTATTTGGGTCTTTCATGTCTCCGACGATGCCTTTATCTCCCGGGACGCATCATTCCCCATGACAAAAACCGGAAGCAAAAGGGTCATAGCCGACGACACAGATTCCAAATTGCCAGGGTATTGTGTTGTTGTTGTTTCCTATTCTCTCATGTGCACGCGTTGAGTGTGAAGCTCACGACGTTCGCCATAACTGCACACTCAACCCCTGACTTGACAGGAATACTCCTGAGCCCCATCTACCCAATGTAAGGTCTTTGGCAAAACTTGTGCAAAAACATAAACTTCGGGATGTATTGTGTTTGCAAAATCCAAACACCCGTCAATATACATGGGTGTGCTGTTCAAAGAGCCAGATAACCATGGGCTGACGAGACAAATTTATATGTAAACCAAGGAATGGTGAATCTGGTTCACAGAACATGCACAAGTCCATCTGGCTTTTCTGATCACCATATGATTGTAATAGAATGGATGTTGCCCTTTCATTGCTGTAAGAGTGTTTTCTGGACTTTCAATGTGAAACTGTTACAAGATGTACATTGTAAAAATGCCTTCAGATTGGTATAGGAAAAGTTAGAAAAACAAAGTGTTCCTATCTTAATATTCGGCAGTGGTGGGACTGCACAAAATCCCAAATTCTGATTTTCTGACAATATTGCTCACACGCCACTAGTAATGCATCTGGGTTGATAAGTGCTCTCAAAGCAGATGCACTTAAATACGAACAAGAAGCTGGAACATCCAGTGGAAGTGATCACTATCAGTGGTTAATGGAAAAAAGACCCTACTGGCTGAACTAGTTAAGGAGCATGTGGCTGGAGCAATGGTTCACCTTCGGATGAGCAGAATTCAACTTAAGACTCCAAATAAGGAATTCTTCAACCTGGAGAATGCCGTCAAGACCTCTCGGCAAGTTCACAGTCTACGCTCTTCTGATGGTGCTCTGACTTGCCAGTGATATTAAACACTCACTACAAGAGTTCTACTTAAATCTGTTTACACTGAGAACTGTGGATAAAACAATTGCAGATTAGATGATTGAACTTCTTCCATCTCCTTCTCGAGAGTAGCAACAGCGACTCGAATGTGACATTTCTCTTGAGGAGCTCACTGCGGCATCAAAACAACTTGAGGATGGAAAGCCCATGGACTTGACGGACTTCATGCTGAATTTTACAAAGCTTTTTGGAATATTCTGGGCCCTGCTCTAATGGAGACCCTGCTTGAAAGCCTAGATCAGGGTGAATTGCCCCTGAGCTGCAGGAGAGTGGTTTTATGTCTCCTCCCAAAGAAAGGGGATTGGCAGCAGATTACAAACCGGTGGCCTGTGCCATTGCTAAATACTGATGATAAAATTGTCAAAAGTGCTTGCAATACGTCTTGAAAATGTCATCTCTCTCCAGATTGGAAATGACCAAACGTATTGCAAACCTGAACGATCCATCTATGACAGTATTTGTTTGGTTCGAGATTTAATTGCCATCGGTCAAACCGTCCCTTATGATTTGGGGTATTACCCCTGGATCATGGAAAAGCTTTCGACAGTGTGGATCATTCCTTTTTATTTGCAGCTCTTACGAGAGCAGGTTTTGGGGGAAAATTCATATCTTGCATAAAGCTTTTCTATAAAAATCCATCATGCCTGCTAAAAGTAAATAATAGTTTGTGTCATCCTTTCCTCTTTCAATGTGGTATCCATCAGGGTTGTCCACTGTCAGGCAAGTTGTACACACTTTCCCTTGAACCCCTACTGGCTCTCCTTTGTACCTCCTTATCTGGGTTGTCCTTGTCAAACATTCCTAACATTGTCACTTCAGCTTATGCAGATGTGTGTTGTGTTCAAAAACCCAAAAGATGTCAGTGAGCTATCCCGTTGTCTTGCCAAATCTGAACTTTCCTCATCAGCAAGAGTAAATTGGAACAAGAGTGCAGCTCTTTGGCTATACCCAGATACACTCTCCTCATCACACTCTTCATGTGCACTTCTCCCAGCTCTTCCAGGAGGAATGTTATGGAAAACGGATGGGTTTAAATACCTCGGGATCCATTTGGGAACTACAAGCTCTATGCAAAAGAATTGGGATGGTTTCCCAGATAACATTAAGCAGAAACTATCAAGGTGGAAAGGAATTCTCCAGTACTTGTCACGTCAGGCACGGGTAACGATCATAAATAACCTGATACAACCGTATGGCACAAGGTCATTGCACTCCAGCCTCCTCAAGCTGTGTTCACAAGCATTCGGAAGGGTCTAATTGAGTTTTTCTGGGGAGGCCACCACTGTCTAAAGCCAGTTGTGTTGTGCAGGCCACAAAATTCAGGTGGCCAAAACTTGGTGCACATCCCTAGTCGAATAATACTTTTCGACTAATGACAAGAAAACGTCCATTATATGGTGAAGTAGTATCCTGGCGTCCTCTCACTAATATCTTGCTCAGGCAAACAGGTGGAATGGACTATGACCGGGAATTCTTCCTCATGGACCTGAAGCAGGTTGAGAGCTCGGCTGCTTGCTTTTCATCAATCTTTTCTGAATGCCTCGCAAGCTCTAGGAGTGCAGTGGCGAGAGATCTCCGATGATGCCAGGAAGTTTGTGCATGAGCCACTCTTCCAAAATTTATGATTTGCTGGAATATCTACCAGCCAATCTTTCATGGAATACTTTAAAAATAGTGGAATAAATAAAGTGTGAGACCTTATGGAGCCTTCCTTGAAGCATTGGTTGCCTGCTAGCTCGGTTTCATAAAAAAATTGTATTGCATTCAATTAGAATAGTGAGTAAGGTCATGAGGATAGTAACCCAGACTTTTTTACATTTAAATATTGGGTGCAATGGAGTAAATGAAGAAGTTGATTTTCACCGAAGCTTTCCTGAACTTTCAATCACTGCCCAAAAACACCATGACGTGTTCTCTTCAAACAGTGATGAGTCCGGTGTGTTCCACAAGATGGAAAATAAAAACAATCTTTGAAATTTGTCTGGAAGTGTGTTTACCGGACTATACGGCACCGTTAAACTATTGGAAAGAGATTTTACCTGCAGGAGCTTTACTTCCTCCAAATTGGAAGGTGATGTTTCGATCTCCAACTGTTGGTTGCATGGGAGATCTAAATTGGAGACTGGTCCATCAGGCCCTGGCCACACAGGTGTTACTCCATAAGTTTAACCCTTCTGTATCTAATTTATGTCCCTTTTGGAAAAATATGGAACATTTGTATCATGCGTTTATTGAGGACAAAAGATTGCCATCTCTATTTCTGCATCTGAGTCTTATTTTTTGTAAATTCAAAATTGTTTTTTCTTTTCCAATCTTTGTTTATGGGCTCGCTTTCAACACTGGAAACAAATCTGTGGTTTTGCTTTTAAATTTCTTACTTGGAATTGCTAAGCTTGCAATTTATAAGACCAGAAAAGCCAGATTGGTGAATCGGAAAGATGAAATGCACTTTTTTGTTTCAAAGGGATGGTGTCTGCACGAATAGAGCTGGAACATGAATGTCATGTAAATATGGGTATCGTCTTCTTGTGTTTAAAGACTTATGGTGCAATATTGGTGTCTTGTGTAAATGTATTGGAAATGAAGTTTACATTTGGTTGTGAAGTTGCAACAACACGATTGACCCCGTGAACCTTCATTGTTAATCGGACCCCGTTTGAGCACTTGCACGTAAGAAATGACAAACTTGATTCTCACGTTTTGATGGTTTTCATGAACCTCAAGCAAATGGTGCCTTAAGAATAGTTTGTTTTGTTCAAACCTGCTTTGTAAAATGGTTTTTATCCCCCACCGCGTGGCGGAAGGGGGATATTGTTATCACCCGGGTCGTCCGTCCGGCTGTCCGTCCGTCCGGCTGGCTGGGCGTCAACATTTATAGCTGTGAGTGTGATAACTCAAACTGTTCACCATATCGATTTGAAATTTGGGTCACACGTGTACCACCTGAAAAGGAAGAACCCGATTGATTTTGGGCGTGGTCGGTTCCAAGATGGCCGACTGGGGCGTTCTGTCCGTCCGGCTGGCTGGGCGTCAACATTTATAGCTGTGAGTGCGATAACTCATAAACTGTTCACCATATCGATTTGAAATTTGGATCACACGTGTACCACCTGAAAAGGAAGAACCCGATTGATTTTGGGCGTGGCCGGTTCCAAGATGGCCGACTGGGGCGGTCCGTCTGTCCGGTTGGCTGGCTGGGCATCAACATTTATGGCGTCAACATTTATAGCTGTGAGTGCGATAACTCATAAACTGTTCGCCATATCGATTTGACATTTGGGTCACACATGTACCACCTGAAAAGGAAGAACCCTATTGATTTTGGGCATGGCCGGATCAAAGATGGCCGACTGGGGTGGCCATCTTGAAAAAAGTTTTTTGTTATAAATGGAAAACCGCTTATCTGATTTCATTTATTTTTGGTTACTGTGGTGTATGGGCTCACCTGGGGGAACTTTTTTGGGGTGATGACCAAATGGTGTCTTGTTTCCAATTCACCTCCCTCATTATCTGGAATATGTATGACCTTTTTCATTCCATGGGGGTGGGGTGGGATTCCCCATCTCTGATGGTATATTTATGCTTTTATAATAAAAGGACTAAAAAGTAAAGTATCTCTATCTCTATATCTCTATATCTCTCTCTAACACACACACACACACACACACACACACACACACACACACACACACACACACACACACACACACACACACACACACACACACACACACACACACACACACACACCTCTCACTCTCCACCCTCTTTAACCCCACATCCTCTCTTAGTATTCCCTTCAGCAAAGCAACAGGTGGTATTTGCCAGTGTAATAATAAGATGTAAAAATTATTTTTTTTTATATTTTTTAAATAACAGTACACAAAATTTGTTAACACAAAACTTGTTTTCATGAAACATATCCAAACTTAAACAGGAGATTACATTGATGTCTCAAAATATTTTCACATGACCTGATCAAAGTATTAGCCAAACTAGATTGGCCACTCGATAGAGCGCATATCCCCACCAGGGTCCATTCCTCTATTATTAGTGTATGTTTTGTATCCCACAGATAGGCCGGATCTGGATTTGGACCTGAACTAAAATATAATCCGCTTGTTCTTGTCACCAAACCAACTCATCCACCAAGTTTCGTCTGAATCCGTCCAAAAACTTTTTCATATATTGTGCTATATATCGTTTCAACCCCATCACTCAATGGTGAAAAATAACTGAAAAAAATCTCGACCCAGATGCAGCTTCAGATCTTCGCCAAAATCGAATAAGTTCTTCCTCGTTACATAACCAACCTCCCCACCAAGTTTCATCAGAATCCGTCCACAACTTTTTCATAAATCCTGTTCACAAACAAAAAACATAAGACAAAGATGTCGTGCAGAGCACGATACTTGCAAAATCCACCCCCTCTCCAAAGGTTGCTATGGATATGTCAAATTGTCCATTTCATTCAGATTAAAATTCACAATCTTAATCAAAACTCACATCAATCGGATGAAAATTGATTATTTTTCAGATTGAAATTGATGATTTTAGAAATTTTACCTTAAGTTGACCTTTGGCCTTTTGACCTCAAAAATAGTTGGTTTTCAAATTCAGTGATGCACTATGTGATTGCTGCTTAATCTTCAGGTTAATCAGATAAAAATTGACGATTTTACAGTTTAAATTTGGTGATTTTAGAAGTTTGACCTTGAATTGACCTTTGACTTTTTGACCTCAAAAATGGTTGCTTTCCCAATTCAGTGATGGACTACGCAAATCCTGTTCAACTTCCAAGTTAATAGGGTGTAAATTGACGATTTTTCAGTTGAAAATTGATGATTTTAGAAGTTTGATGAGTTTTTTTTTTCTTACTTGGAATTGCAAAACTTACAATCAAAAGCAAAACCACAGATTTGTTTCCAGTGTTGAAAGCAAGCCCATAAACAAAGATTGAAAAAGAAAATACAATTCTATATTTACAAAAAATACCGAATTGATGATTTTTGGCCTCTGTTGACCTTTTGGTCGATTTTGACCTCAAAAATAATTGCTGGTTGAATACACTGAACAACAAAATTTTTTTACTGGAGATGTGTAAAGTGATTTAGACTAATTTGGGTACGCTGATTTCAAAAATCATAACCGTTTTGCTGTATCACGTCAGGATTTTCAGTAACAGAAATATTCCCATTGCCTAGAAGTCAGGATTTCAATGAAATTTACAAAAATTCATTTATTTCATCATGAATGCTTCAAAATTATAGAAATTACAGAAAAACTCCACTAGAATGTAATTAAAAATGCTTTAGGCATTTGGCTTTGCGTTTGTGCTGCTCTGTGTCAGTTTCACGATGCAGGAACCAGCAGAAATCGCCCATCATGTTCGGGTTGTGCCACCCTTGGTAACGCGTCTCCATGAGTGAAATCTCTTGGTGGAATCGCTCGCCGTGCTCGTCCGAGACTGCTCCCAAGTTGTCAGGGAAGAAGTTCAGGTGCTGGTGTAGGAAATGGATTTTCAGGGACATCCTGGAGCCAAGTTTCCTGAAGGACTCCAGCAGCTGCTGCACTATTTCTTCATAGTTGTCCGCGCGCTCGTTCCCCAAGAAGTTGTCCGTCACAGCTTTGAAGCTCCTCCACGCTGCCAGCTCTTTGGGGTTTAGAGTTGTCGGAAAAGTTTCGTCCTTCATAATCTGTCGGATTTGCGGTCCAACAAAGACACCAGCCTTGATCTTGGCCTCCGACAAGGTGTTGCCAAACTTTTCCTTGAGGTATAAAAACCCACGCCCATTCAGATCCATTGCCCGTACAAAACTTTTCATCAAGCCGAGCTTTATGTGGAGTGGTGGAAGGAAAACCTTGGCTGGGTCGACAAGGGCGACATGCTTCACGTTGTGTCGACCAGGTACATGCTCTTTTCGCTCTTCCCACTCTTTCTTCGTCCAGTGATTCTTGTCGTCTCTGCTATCCCAGAGACAAAGGAAGCACATGTATTTCGTGTAGCCTGACTGCAGCCCTAACAACAGCGCCACCACTTTCAAGTCTCCGCAGATGTGCCAGTTGAAGTCATTGTACTTGATGGAATCAAGCAGCTGCCGCATAGTCTCATCGGTCTCTGTCATGCCGAATGCATGAGCCAGTGGGACTGATGGTTTCTCGTTACCATTGTGGAGCAAAACAGCCTTCAAGCTGTTCTTCCCCGAGTCGATGAAGAGGCGCCAGTCTGCAGGATCGTGATCACACCCAAGTTCTTTCAACAGACCGTTGATGTCACTGCAGAATGTCATCGTGTCTTCCATCTCAAAGAACTCAGCCATGTCTCTGTGACGTGCTCTGAACAAGGATATCTTGGTGTTAGGTTCAAGTAGATTCCACTGCTGCAGCCTTGATCCAAGCAGCTCTGCCTTCGCCTTTGACAGCGAGATCTCTCTTACAAGATCATTTAAGTCTCCCTGGTTCAGAAGGTGTGATTCTTGAGTGTTGGGTTCAAAAGGTTCATCATCACCATCCTCTTCACCACTGCTTACAGCTATGTTCTGATCAGCTGGAGGTGTTGGAACGGGGTTCTCGTCATCATGAGGCACAGGTTTACGAGCAGAGACGCAGTCAGCGTACTTGATGTGACCTTTATTCTTCTTGTTGAAGCCGGCGATGCTTGTGCAGCAGAAATAACAATCATCATGATGATTCTGCGGCTCACGCCATATCATGGGCACCGCAAATGGCATGCTCGCGCGCTTGCCCACCAACCACTGAGTCAAGGTTGTGTGACAGCTTGTGCAGCAGATGTGTGGTGCCCAGCTCTGTTCTTGGTCCCCCACCTTACACCCGAAGTAGTGAAAGTAGGCGGCCTTCATTTTCACTGCTGTAGATATACTTCGCTGTTGATCTTTTTTGGTATACCGACCACAGACATAACAGAAGTTGTCAGGATGATTGGTACAGGAACGCCTACTCATCTTTATCTGAAAGAAAGAAATATAACACAAGTTAACAACAATTGTACGAAATAGACATGTTAAAGACATATGTAAATTTCATTGAAATCCTGACTTCTAGGCAATGGGAATATTTCTGTTCCTGAAAATCCTGACGTGATACAGCAAAACGGTTATGATTTTTGAAATCAGCGTACCCAAATTAGTCTTAATCACTTTACACATCTCCAGTAAAAAATTTTTTTTGAAATTTGTTGTTCAGTGATATCAGTGACCAAAAATATAAATCCTCTTCAAATTTCAATTCAATGGGATGAAAATTGAGGATTTTAGAAATACCAGCTTAGATGTTGACCTTTGGCCTATGTTGACCTTTTAGCTGAGGTTGATCTAAAATATAATTGGTGGTTGAATTCAGTAAGCCAATATGAAAATTATGTTCAACTTTCAAGTGAATTGGATGAAAAATGCCGATTTTAGAAATTTGACCTCAAAATCAATTGGATTCTCAGTTGAGACTACCTTTGCAGCTTGGTAAAGTTTCAAGACGATCAGTTTAGAATTGTGACCTGTAGGCGATTGACAGACAGACAGACAGAGAATAACAAAATGCACTTGAAAAATCTTCCATTTTCACAAGTAACAAACAGAGACAGAGACTGTGGTGAAAACATAACCTCTATCGACCTTCGGTGGCAGAGGTAATAAGCCCTCTTGATGAGACTGAATATATCCTCTTCGCATGAATCACAAAATCATCCTGAACGAACAAATTCTTGCAAATCTAACGAGCTGATGAAAGAACATTAATAACCAATTATTTCTGTTTTTCGATGCAGGAGGCAATGAGACCCATTAAAGTTTGCGAACCTTTGCTTGCTTGTCCGTGCTTTATCCTTTTTAAACGCTGAGCGTCAAGCAAGGAAGCAGCATGTACCATTTTTTGTGTTGTGTGTTCGACTCGGCCAAGTGTTCGAATCGTCGACCTCTCAGACCCATTGGTGGATACGTTGTAACCATGACGTCACCGACAATGGTCCATTGTTCATGTCCTTTCCTTGTAACACCATGATGATGTCTCTTATTGTCATTTGTCCTGCATTTTACACCACAATATGTTGAAGCTGCTTCCTGAGCCATAGGCATTAGAAAAGGCAATAAGGAGGAGGATGAAGTTAAGCAGACTGATTAACGAACGATGATGGTCAAAGTCTGGAAATCAGTGTCAATATGGAAAATCTAAATGCAGAGCATTCCATACTTACCCTTTAGGGTTGGGGGGGGGATAAGTACTTTCCTGTAGAAATGTTGGATGGAGTACAGATATTTGGTGCTGCGTGGGTGGGTATATTGAAGTGACTTTATCCGATGTAACGAACAATGATGTGGGAATATGAAAAGATGTATCAAATGCTCGTATTTGTCCGAAAAGCACTAAGAACACGGGACGAGTTCGGGGAAATGGTGAATCCCAACACTTCATGGGCACTTGCTTGTGGATGCTCGAGATTCCGTCGAACCCATCACGCCGAGAGAACTTCGGCCCGGGAGGGACCATGGCCACGTTCAAAACGCCTTGCATTGAACAGATGTGTTTACAAAATGTTTTTAAAAAATGATTGTTTCACAAAATAATGATCACAGGTTCATTTCCTGTGTCCTTGTCTTTGACATTTTGCATCAATTCGACGTCAATGCATTTTGCGATTCCATATCAGTGCAGTTTAATGGTGGAGGTGGATGGGAGGGGGGAGAGGGTAGTGGAGAGGGAGGGAGGGGCGGGGTAAGGGGAAGATATCCCTGAGTTCAGTTAAAAATAAATGATCAACTCACGTGGTCTTAATCTCGTACAAGGCGAGCATGATGGCACACTGATCGGAACTCCGTTTCTCCGCGTGATGTGCGCAACTGAACCCCACGTGGCGCGCGTGCGCGCGCACACACACACACACACACACACACACACACACACACACACACACACACACACACACACACACACACACACACACACACACACACACACACACACACACACACACACACACACACACACACACGGCCGGTTGGGGTCACGCAGCGTCACGATTCGAGTCGATGTATTATGGAGCAGCAGAGCACGAGGCGCGGCGACTACTCGGGAGCAATTCCGACCCCCAGGACCCCCAGGACCCCCAGCAGCCGGCTTCCTGGAATAGCATCCGCATTGGGGCGGCACGGAGTCTCAAACGTGTACGGGTTGTGAACAGCACTTCATATTACAACACCGTGAAACACAGTGACTTGATCACAGCAGCGTGATAACAACGGCGTGATAACAGTGTTTGCACTCCGTTGCGGATAACAACGAAATACATAACGGCGTGATAGCGACGGTATGATACCAACGGCGTGATAACGATGTGATAATAGTGATAACAACGGAGTGCAAACTGTCAAAACACTGTTTGCACTCCGTTGCGGATAACAACGGCATGATAACGTGATAACAATGGCGTGATAACAGTATTGTGATAATGTGACAATGGTGTGATAACATCATGATAAAAAAATATGATAACGCTGTGATAACGTGATAACAGTATCATGATAACAATGGTGTGATGACAACGGCATGAAAACAACGGCATGA
This sequence comes from Eptatretus burgeri, assembly GCF_056783735.1. NCBI lineage: Eukaryota > Metazoa > Chordata > Myxini > Myxiniformes > Myxinidae > Eptatretus > Eptatretus burgeri. Next base: position 27,780,039 of record NC_140966.1, on the reverse strand, counting down.
AAATAATGGCGTGATAACAATGGCGTGATAACAAAGAGCGTGATAACAATGACACGATGGTAACGGTGTGATTGTAGCATGATAATGGTGTGATAACATGATAACAGTATCATGAATACAATGGTGTGATAACAACGGCATGAGAACATGATAACGACGTGATAACAACGGCATGATAACAGCGTGATAACACCACAATAACAGTATCGTGGTAGCAATGTGATAACGGCATGATAACAATGTAATAACTATCGTGATCGCAATGTGATAGCAACATCATGAAAAAAAACAGTTATAACAAGTCTGAAGACGACGATGGTTCACGGGCGGTATTTGACGATGTTGATTGTTTCAGAAGTCAAGGATGAGACAATGTGATAATGTTTGACCAAGTTATAAAAAGGATCAACATGATGTGGTACGAGTGACAGGTTATTTGCTGCAAAATGTCGAAAACCCGGTTTCGTTCAACAACTTTAAAAATTTGACCTTTGCATAACCTTTAAAGGTCACAAAACAATGTTGTGGGCATTAAAATAAGGAAGCAGGATACGTGCTATAGCTTATTGGAGATAGTTCGTCGAAGAAGGTCGAAAACCCGGTTCGATTCACACAACTTTGAAAATTTGGCCTTTGTGAACTTTAAAGGTCAAAGGTCAAGAATTATGACCTTTGGTGCAAAACTTCCTCTGGAACATTCCAGGAACAATACAACGTCATATAGGCTATATGGCATTTCGCACTCCTCGGATTATCCATAATTTGATGAAATCAGTGTAAAAACAAACTTGAAGGGGGCGCCACGGACAAGGTGTTCGAGATAGAGCAAAATGGTTTCAAGACTTTAGGTGGGGAATGACCTCAAGATTATGCATAAAAAATATTGTCATCCCAGCTCTCAAAGTTTGGGCGGTAGTATGATTTTTATGTCTAAATTCGAAATTTTCTGAGTTCATGACCTTGTGACGAAAATGAAAAATCGAGCTCTGTGGGGCTTTGCATGTGCCATTGGGCTAACCAAATACCAAAACCCTTGCCAGATTCGACAAACCCCTCGGAGAAGATGGATTTTTACGTCAAAATCGCAATTTTCTAAGTTCGTGACCTTGTGGCCTTGGGGCTAACCAAATACCGAAACCCCTGTCAGATTCAACAAACCCCCTAGGAGAAGATGCAAATTGAAATCGGCTACCCCCTAAAAACACAATTCGCAATTTTCTAAGTTCGTGACCTTGTGACCTTGACCTTGGGACGAAAATGAAAAATTGAGCTCCGTGGGGCTATGCAGGTGCCATTGGGCTAACCAAATATCGAAACCCCTGTCAGATTCGACAAACCCCCTCGGAGAAGATGTAACTTGAAATTGGCTACCCCCTAAAAACACGTTTTTTGGGTGTGGCTCCGCCCATAATGGGTGGACCATGCCCATTCTCAGGTTAACACAACTAGATCATGATATTGTTGCGGATTCGCGCCCGCCGGCGTGCGAACGGCCACGTAACTCGAATCGCGGCACGTCGCCCACCGGACGGACAATCCAGTCGTGATCCTCTCGGACTAACGCCGGGAACTAGTCACGGGTGGACCTTTCGGTCTCACCGCGATCGTGCCAATCGGCCCCCGCGTGGGATAGGGTTGCTCGCCAAATTCGACCTACCTAAGTATCCACACGGAGGGTAGACCGGGCGATCGCACCTCGCCGCAGGTCGACTTCGGACACGGGCCACTTTAAGCGACCCGTTCCGTACTATCGGGATAACCGAGCGGTGTTATTCGTCGGCCTCGACGGTTCGATTAATTATCGGGCGTTTTAGCCCACGACCAACCCTTTACGTGAAGCAAGATGGAGATTCAATGAAAGAAAAGACGAAGCGAAGCGGGAAAACAGTTCAACAATAAGCACATTTATTTCGCGATGAACGGAAAGCACACATATACAATTCCACCAAAGGCACATGTAAAAGAAGAAGACAATGCAGAGCTATCCGACTACCGAGCACACGGCAACACTTATACAATTTTACTTCACAGACGGCGCCGACAACACATGTACCCAAAACAAAAGAAAAAGAACCACCCTCAAGGATGAGGCGGGCAGGCGGGCCTGGGGCCGAGACCGTGTCGGGCCTACCCGTCTGATGATGAGACGCAGAGCGGCGGCGGCGCCTCAACTCCGCGGGCCTCGCGGACAGTGTCTGGTAGGGGGTGGGAAAGGGGCCCCCTTGTCGCACTATCTCAGCGCGGGGGGAAACAGGAGGGGGTTGTTGATGCTCGGGGGATGGCGGATATCACCCTGTCTCGGGTCCCGCGGCGAGCGTCTCCTCCTCGACCTCGGTCGCGTTGCTGGCCTCTCCCTCTGCAGCTCCCGGCACCGACGCGAGCACCCCCTCGTCCGCCTTCGCCGCCGTCACCTCTCCACAGCTCCGTCTACTCGCCCTCTCCGTCTCCTCTCTTGGCTCGTCCCAACTCTTCACTCTTGACTTCTCCCACTTCTTTCCAGCTCCACCGACGACTCTCTTGAACTCCGCACAACTGTCTTTACTGACGAACGCAGCCGTTTATATAAGCCCCGTGGCTTCGCTCTTTCACCCTTGACCCTTTGCCTCCGACCCTTCACCTCTCTAACTGGCTCCCCATTGGACCGAGGAAAAGTGGGCGTGAATGCTTTTTGATCCATGAATTTGCATATAGCGACCGCCCTCCAACGCCCTGGAGGCGGGGCCAAATCGCCCCTCGCTCACCGATAGGACGGAACAGAAGTGGGCGTGAGTCGTTTTTGATCCGTTTTTCTGCGGAAAGTCTGTGATGTTTTTGAACACGCTGCTCGGTGCGCGCCCTACACGAGTCCAGTATCGGTGCCCACAAGTGGCGCGAGAATGGTGGCGATGCGACGGTGGCGAGTTGTGACGGTAAAGGTCGTGGCTGTTGTGGTGAAGCGGCGTTGTGGTTGGTGGTTGTTGTTGTGAAGCGGCGTTGTGGTTGGTGGTTGTTGTGTGATGGCTGTTGAGACGTGGTTGGTGGTGGTAGTAATGGCGGCTGGTCCAAAATAAAGATAGTAAAAGAAAAACGGCTATCCTGAAGAGTCGCAGCCCGACTGAATGACATTTATTCCCTCGAAACAACGGGTTTGGGCCTAACTACACATATACTTACAGAGATATCTCACCTAGGGACCTGAATGGTGGTTTGTGAATTTCGTCAACCACAACAATATAAACCTCCCACCAAAATTTTATTAGGATCGGATCAAAACCCACAGAGCTATGCTCAGGAGAGACAGACAGTCTGACAGACAGACAGACAGACAACAATAACAAATATAGTGGTCACTTATTTTTTTCGTGAAAATATTTTTTCGTGAACCAATAACGTCATGATAACAATACAAAAACAATGCTGTGCTAACAATAGCGTGATAACAATGGCATGATAAAAAAGAGCGTGATTACTATGACACAATGGTAATGGTGTGATAGCAGCATGATAATGGTGTGATAACGTGATAATATCGTGATGGCAACGTGATAGCAACGGCATGATAGAAATGTCATGAAAACAACAGTGTGATAACAACGGCATGATAACAACAGCATGATCACAGTATTGTGAAAGCAGCGGCATGTTAGTTAACAACGGCGTGATAACAATGTAATAACACTATCGTGATTGCAATGTGATAGCAACAGCGTGATCGCAACATCATTAAAAAAACGGTGTTATAATAATGTCATGATAACAACACAAAAACAATGGTGTGCTAACAATAGCGTGATAACAATGGAAAGATAAAAAAGAGCGTGATAACTATGACACAATGGCAATGGTGTGATAGCAGCATGATAATGGTGTGATAACGTGATAACAATATCGTGATAGCAATGTCATAAAAACAACAGTGTGATAACAACGGCATGATAACAGCATGATAACCATCATGAAAGCAGTGGCATGTTAGTTAACAGCATAATAACAATGTGATAACAGTATCGTGATAATGGTATGATAATGGTGTGATACCATGATAACAGTATCATGATAACCTGATAACATGTTAACAGTGTAATAGCAATGGCATAACAGTGTGATATCGTGATAATAGCATAATAACAACGGGGTAAGAAAAATGGTGTGATAACATAACATGATAACAGTGCGATAACATGTTAACAGTATTGTGATAATAACACAATATAACCTGTAGAATTACCTGTAGATTGGTAATTATAACGAATCGACACTTTCACCGAGTCCTTGGAAACGACTTGGAGACCGAGGAAAAAAAAATAAATATATAACAAGAAGAAGAAGCATGACAACGGTACGATAACAATGGTATGATTGTAACAATGTAGTAACAGTAATGTGATAACGCGATAAGTGTCGTGATAATAGTATTGTGACAACAGCGTGATAACAACGGCATGATAACAATGGTGTAATAATGGCATGATAACATGCTAACAATGTGATAACGATGTAGTAACAGCAAAATGATAATGGTGTAACAACATGATAATGTGATAACGGTGTGAAAACAGTGTAATGTGATAATGGCATGATAACATGATAACAATGTGATAATGGTGTGACAGCAACATGATAACAATGTGATGGTGGGATAATGCGATAACAATGTGATAATGTGGTATGGCGTAATACCATGATAACTATGTGATAACAGTGTGATAATGCTGTGATAACAGTGTGATAATGTGATAACAGCGTGATTATGTGATAATGGCATGATAATGTGATAACAGTGTGATAACAGTGTGATAATGTGACAACAATGTGATAATAGTGTGATAATGTGATAATGGTGTGATAACTGTGATAATGTGATAAAGGTGTGATAACATGATAATGTGATAACAGTGTGATAAC
>NC_140966.1:27755155-27767655 GCF_056783735.1 Eptatretus burgeri | reverse complement strand
GCGCTGATTAGATTTTGGTCAAAATCGGTCAAAGGTCAAGGTCACAGTGAGGTCAAATATTCGATTTTTGATGGTTTGGTACAGAATCATTGTAGAAACTTCTGGTTTGCATCACTACCTTCTCTGGAGACAGCTTTTATTAGACAAGGTCAGAGGTAAAGTTGACTATTTCGTAAGTACCAGTCTATGACTGCTTGTTTTGTTTGTTTGTTTGTTTATTTATTACCTCTGCCACCGAAGGTGGATGGAGGTTATGGATTCACCCCTGTTTCTCCGTCTGTCTGGCAGGATATCTCAAAAAGGTATGGACGGACTTGGATGAAATTTGGTGGATGAGTCAGTTAGGTGGATAAGAATGGCTGATTAGATTTTGGTTCAGGTCCGAATCCAGGTGCAGCCTATGAGCGGGAGACAAAACGTAAACTGTTCAACCTGGCGGAGGTATGTGCTCCACCGAGTGGCATTCGAGTTTCCTCCACCATCGAGGACAAAAGTTGTGTTTTCACTCTTTTCCGTTCTTCTGTCTATCTGCGAGGAGGATATCTTAAAAAGTTGCAGATGGATTCGGAAGAAACTTGGTGAACAGGTTGGGTGTGTGACAAGGATGAATTGATTCAATGTTGGTGAAGATCTGGGTGCAATAATTTTTTTTAAAAGGAGTCTTCACCATTGAGAGATGGGACCAAAAACGACGTGTGGCACGTTATCTCAAAAAGTTGTGGACGAGCTGTGACAAAACTGGGTGGATAAGTTGGTTAGGTGAGGAGAACAAGCCGATTCGATTTTTGTTTAAGTCCAGATGCAGATCCGGCCTATCAGTGGGATACAAAACATGAACTGTTTAGCATGTTGGAGGAACCGATGCCGTTCTCGCTTGTTTAGCTTTTCCTCCTTCCATGAAAAAGTCATATTTGACTCGACAGGATTCTTCTTTGATGACTGTTGATGGATGCCTTTGCAAATTCAGATGACCGTTGAACTTTCACCCTTCTGAAGGGAAGTCTGTGATGATAACAAAGAAGTCCTTTGAAAAGCAGATGAAGCCTGTTTGCACGTAACACGTGAACACCTGAGAATGTGAATTTGTTCATAGTGTCCGAGCTGAAGCTTGCACAGCAACTGCACTGATATAGCACACCAAGCTGTCTTACCCGGTGTCATAGGATATGCAAGAAGTCCAAACCACTGGCAACCCACAGCTCAGGCAGGAATTTGGAATTTCGGAAGGGTATCGGCAGTACCTCGTCTACTCTTCATGATGGACACGTTGGGATCTTTAATGTCCAAGCATTGATGCGAGCAGAAGTGACACTCAGATTAACGTCCTTCCGATGAACGATTCACCCACATTGATGACTCGCCCAGCCTCGGGAACACCAGGACGACAGTTTATAGCTGGACTGGGGTTCAAACCGAGACCTGATTCATACTTCACATACTACGAAAAACGGGTGTATATAATTCTCAGATCTGTGTGTGTGTGTGTGTGTGTGTGTGTGTGTGTGTGTGTGTGTGTGTGTGTGTGTGTGTGTGTGTGTGTGTGTGTGTGTGTGTGTGTGTGTGTGTGTGTGTGTGTGTGTGTGTGTGTGAGATTTTCAGTCGGTCAAAGTATATGTTGACTGTATGCTCGAAATGTTAAGCTGATTTTGTCATGCTGATGAAGCTTGAATGGACACACTCGCGTCTAAAGGACAGATGCTTAAAATGCTGAGCTTGCACACTCCCTCCAGGAGGTTGTTGTCTTTGGAGACATTTCTCTGTATTGGTAATTTCGGCATGGTTGAGGCCTTCTTCCATCTGGTTCATCTTTATGTAAATTTTGGTGTCACTGATGATGTGTTGGGTTATGCAAATAATGCAACCTGCTTCAGTTAGCTTTCTGCAACTGTAGTTCATATCAAACAGTCTCTATGACACGGTGACCTATGATTTCTGCGTTTGAAGCGAATTTTCGCCTCGCTGATGAAACCACAAGAGTTCACCAGTTGACCGATGAAACATCAGCTTCTTCTGTGACCATACCCTTTGGCCTTGCGATGTGTGTTTAAATGACCATGCGTGCATTCTGGCCGCTTGTAATCAAGGTTTATGTGTATTGTTTGGGCAGGCTTTTTAAAATATTATATCATTTGGCTTTGTCATACTGTTGATTTTAATATTATTTTACAATTGCATTTTTAGATAAATAAAAAAAAACATTTCTCAACAAAGAGCAGGAACAGCAAACATAAGTTGAATGTTCAAGCACTTTGGCTTGGAAGCTTGGATGTTTGTGTGCGTGTGCACGTGGTGTTTGTTGTTGGTTGTTATCTCCATATGCGGGTTTCAAAAGGTGGAATGGAGCCCTTCCTGTTCTCGAAGTATCCACCTGAAGTATCCACCTCCATGCGTGCGTGTGCGTGCGCAAGTAAGTTGCTGTTATTGGTTGCTATCTCCACATGTGGGTGTGTTTCATGAGGTGGAACGGAGACCTACCAGGTCTCAAAGTGTGTGTGTGTGTGTGTGTGTGTGTGTGTGTGTGTGTGTGTGTGTGTGTGTGTGTGTGTGTGTGTGTGTGTGTGTGTGTGTGTGTGTGTGTGTGTGTGTGTGTGTGTGTGTGTGTGTGTTTTAATGCAGATTTGCATTGGGGAATAAGAGGACCACGCAAGCTCGTGTCTTTAACTTTGTCATAATGTTTTGAGATTTACCAAATCTTGACGAGAAAATGTAAAGGTGCTTCTAAACAGAGCGATTTAAGAAATATCTTCATATTTGCATGCGCTATAAGAAGAAACACCTTTGTACAAGACTTGTGCATTAAGATTCTAGCCTGAAGACTGCCCTCTAGGGGTTTTTGTTGTTAACCTTGGAGTCTTTCTCTTTTGGTATCATTCTATCTATTTTTATGTTTTGGTGTCTCTCCCTTTGCAGTTTGTTGGTTATTATTTTGAGTGTACTGTGACATTAGAAGTGTGTTTGTCTCAGTTTGTTTTGTGCTATATGAGTGTTTCAGAAATGGAAATGATTCTGAAGATTCTCTCACTATCTCTTCCTCTCTCACTCTGTATACAAAGTAGAGGCTTGTGTTAGACCTATAACAAGAACAGAACAGCGAGAGCACACTGGAAAGCAGAAAACACACTGACAGCAGGGTAGAGGGACACAGCAGGGGGAAATTTGGAGGGAGAAAAGGTGAGGAGAAGAATGATGTATACTCAAGGACAACAGTTAAGGGGCTGAAATGACTGGAAGGGAAAAGCAGGCATGAAAGAGCAATGAACAATTAAACAAAAGTATGGGTGGACGGAGAAAGTAGAAAACAGAACCTGGAAAGGAAGGACTGGGCTTGGGGGTGGGGGGGGGAGCTAATGAGTATAGAATGGGGATGGCCATAGGAAGAGGTCCAGCGCTGGTTTGCATCCATGGAAGAAAGATTGAGATTTCACAGACTAAGGAAGTTGGTTCCACGGTGGTCTCAGAGGAATAAATGAGTGTAGGTGACTCGTAAGCCTGGATGTTGGGAGTTTCACTGCAGGTGGGTTACTGCCCAGAGAGCACACCAATGTTTGGCCAACGTTGGCAGAAGGTCTGTACGGTCGCAAACAGATTTCCGACGTCGGTTCTGATATCTGGCCAACATCTTTGTGCTGGCTGGGTGGAAGAAATGCGTGCACTATGGATTGGGGAGGGAGGACATGTAAGAAGGGCAAAGGGTGCAAGATCAGAAAAGAGATGGCTGAAGATGCAGAGGCTTCCAACCTGCCTGCAATGCAGGAGCAACTGACCCAGATATTCAGCTTCGTCACAGGAGATTCCAATCATTTTAAGAGCCTTGGACTCAACTATGTCAAGCCATGAAAGTTGTGTTGTACGGGCTCTGGCTCAGTCATACTCAACGAGCTGTGGATAAAGGCCTTGCTAGTTTTTAAAAGGCCTCCATATCTTTCTTTCTCTGTCTCCCTGTACCTCAATATCTACCTCCTCCTACTCCTCCTCCTTACACTTCTTCTTTACCCCCTTCTCTATCTCACCCTCCCTTAACCTATTTTATCTGAATTTTCATACAGAGATGGTATCTCAAGGTGTTGAGTTGGTTTGGCAAGCAATTCTTCACTTTGAATTCCACAACACTGGTTGAATCCAGCCATGGCAAGATTACTCTCATAACTGCATATTTGTGAGATTCAAACTTATCGTCTAAGTTACAGGCTTTGCAGCTCATAAATTGTCACATCATTAGTAATCCAAGGAAACAAAGTTTCGCCCTTCCTCACCTCCAAAGGAAAAAAAGAAACATCTGAATGAAGTTGCATAAATGCATTTGATAAATAATTAATAAACCGAAAATCAAAATATACAACAATAAATCGATCTAAAAATATTCCAGAAATGAAAGTCATAAATGTTTTTATTGCATTTTAAAGAATGACAGCAGATTTCGTTTTCGTCATCGTTATGAACAGTAGTGCATCAAGAGGAATGTCACGTGCATTTGTTAAGTATCCGGCTTGGTTCCTTCCCATGTAATCTGCCCTTCGACAATGCTGTCTGACAACCCAGCTTCTCAGCAGCCGTGTCTCAATGCGCATTGAACGGCGTGGTTAACCGCCACATGATGAGAGTGAATATTTTTCATTGATTTCCATTTCCTCTGAACCATGGGCAATGGTGGCAGGGATGTACTGTACTGTTTTTACGTGACGTTTCTCCTGTGATGTAGTCCATTTTTTTTCCACAGATTTTTTGACTTCTTACTACTGGCAATTATTTTGCAATCACAGGATATTTTATTGTTCATGGGATAAAAAAAAAACACCGAGAACACAGACTTTTTTTTATTAAAAAAAAAACTTTTGACTGTGCTTTATTTCCCACTGACCTATAAGTGGGCGATTTGCTTATTTTTCCGACTTTATCCAATTCAGCCTGCTGGATGTCATAGTTTGAATGCTTGCCTTTGAAGATTGTGATGTACATTCGAATATCAGGTCCTATTATTTATTTCTCCATTGCCTCCTAAAACCCTTGTCCTATGTTTACACTTGAGCCTGAGACACTGTTGAGTTCTTAGCTTCTCCCTCATTAATATATGCAAGCAAGTTTGATTCCAACGTGTATTATCTGTGGCTACGAAGAACCCACTTACCCAAACACCCTATGTATTATCTGTGTGCTTACGTAGAACCCACCAACTTGAAATCTTGCAATTTGCGGCTGTCGAACCCATATCCCAGAAGTGAACCCATTCTCCATAGATGTGGATTAAATGTATATGCCAACTCGTCACTTGATTGGTCAGTGTCGTGATCTACTTCCTCCCATCCAAATTTCTCACTTTGGGAATGGGTCTGAAAGAATTCCGAAACGGCTCAAGTTGCCAGCTAATTTAGGTTGACTAAATTAATATGGAAATGCAATATCAGGACAGCAGGGATTTCATCCCTGGTTGAGTGGAGAAAGGAAATGAGACATTTCCCTGCACCTTTCAAGAGCCCACTCATTTCAAATCTTGTCATCTTTACCTAAACATAACCCCCTCACATTAGAACCTCACCTTGAAACCTTTTCATCTCTGCCTTTCTAGAACCCACCCATTTCAGTAACTTCTTTTTTTTCTATTTTATCCTACTTGCTTTATTCAGATTCACCAGACAAGAGAAGCACCATATATGGCCATAATACATTACGTGTACCTACATGCGTATAGTAGAATGAGACTCTGCCACAGGCACTTAAGTTCGATCACATAACCTTCAGATTGCATTCACTATTTAGCATTGTTAGGGTTGGGTTATAATTATATTGGATCAAGCCTGCATTTCATCAAAGGTTTGTACAACTAAAACACTTTTAACAAGAAAAAGAGCAATTGGACATTGCAGACCCTCACCAGGACTTGTTTTGTGTAGTTTTGTGTGGTGTTTGTGTGCTGGTGTGTTACGTGATTAATAATTATTATCGACATAACGAGAACTGCCACTTTATAACTGATGGTCGTGATGACCGGGTACGAAGACGTACAACTTTGATGCAACCCCTCTTTGATTGGACATTTGACCCTGATCCATGATGGTTATTATTATTCAATTGAATTCAGAATGGGATTAAAATAAATTCAATTCTAATCAAATGGAAGACCAAATACTGTAGGTAGGGTCCCTACATTGGAGCCATCAGAAGGAACCCAAACAAGCAAAAAGTAAAAATGAAGTCATCAGGAGGAACTTTGATAGGATTCAGGTTTCAGCTGCTACTCTTCTACCCTCAAACCCATCCAGGCACAGCCAAGTGAGCCTTATTCCAAAAAAAAAATAAATCAAAAATAACATGTATCAAAAAAATTAAATAATTCTGGCTGCCAGACCATGTATCTGATCAGGTTGAAATAAAAATAACCTATATTTCCCATCACCACCACATCATAATTGTGAAGTTTCACGTAGATTGATGAAGCAGTTCAAGAGAGGATTTTTAAAAGATTTTTTCTCAATTCAACATGACTGCCACACCATGTGACCTATCAATTATTCCCAAATACCTGTATACCCAAGGCTTGGGAAACATTCGTGTGAAGTTTCCCCTCAATCTGTAAAGCCATTCTGGAGAAGAAGAAGGTTTTAGAGTAAATTTATTTATGTTTTAGGGTTAATCCAATATGGCTGCCGAACCATGTGACCTATGACATCATATGTGTGAAAGTTTTGTTCCTCATGGATAGGTGGTCATATTTGGAAAGTTTTGCCTTGATCTGTTTAGCCGTTTCAGAGAAGAAGATATTGAAGGCTAAAAAAAATCCAAAAAACAATATGGCTGCCAAAGCAGTCACTGCTGAATGACATCATCAATTTTTTTTCTCTGGACCAATTTAACCCATGTGCAACCTCAAAAATTTTCACCGGATGTAGCATTTCATGTATGCAATTATGACATCATAATGAAGGTTCCTATGACATCTTTTTTTTTTAATCACCCTTATTCCTCAGAAGAAGTACTAGCCATCTGCCAAGTTTCAGTTTTTTCCTTAGTGTGGTTTCGGAGATGCAGAGGTCCAAAGTTTTTCCATTTTTCCAACATGGCTGCCACACCACATGACCTATGATGTCATAATTATAATTAAAACATTCTACATTGAAAATTTTGAATCAGTCTGACAAGCGGTTGCAGAGAAAAATACTCATGTTCTGTGCAAACAGACAGGCAGACAGACAGACAAACGGATCCAAATGCAATACCCTCTCCTCTGGCACGGGAAACAATCAATTGATTTTTGATTCCATGAATTAGAATACATCTTATCTAAACCAACTTTAAGGCCAGAATGCATGGATTTCGAATGAATATATACATATGGGCCGAAGGCCAAATTATATGGTATTCAAAGCTTACTTGGTATGTATTTGTTGAGACATGCTTTTCTATAAGAATGTGTCAGTGTGTCCCTCAGTAATTCATTCTGTCAGTCAGTCAATGTGTCTCCTCCATAACTCCAAAACCATGAAACCTAGCGGTCCAAAACTTTGCTTGCATATTAAGGGAACTCCAAGAGAGTGCATTGATGAAAACTGGATGTTTGGGTTGATTAAAACACCCCTTTTGAAGGTAATTTAGGGGTTGCTCATCACAAAAAAAAATATATAAAAAAGCCTGACCAAGATAGTGGTGCACCATCTTGGTCAGCCCTCTGTCACATTACTCGGTTCTTTAGCTCAAAAATTCCTTGCCTTGGCACCACGATGGCCTCTCACAGACTAATTAAAGTATATAATTTATATCTGTGTTTGGATTTGAGGATCGGATCTCGTGGACTCAATAAGTGTCAAAACCTGGAGTGAAATCTGAATATTTAAAGAAATTACTGATTCTTATGACTAAGTGTATTTATTTAAGCAAAGCTATCATCCCTCATTCTGCACTGTGATCTTAATTCATACCTCCATAGGATAGGATGTCACCCGACGGGGACATGCAAAACTTGTAGGAAATCCGAAGATTTGAACCATCTGTTTTTAAAATTCCCTCCATATGACAGACCCAGATTGAGTCTATTTCAAAGTATTAAAGAGGCAGGGATTGGCATGTTGGTTCTGCCGAAAATTTTCGGTCATTTGAACCAGAAGCATTCCTGACTCGACAAGGCGGTGCTGAGATTTTTTTAAAAGAGAGGTGGAAATCCATATAGTATGGTGGATTGCCTAAATGCTTCTTCGTTCACCACTGTGATGTCTGGGTGTGTGGTGTATATAGAGCTTCACAGCTCTGTAAATGCCATAAAACTTAAAAAGAAGACGACGAAGAAGAAGGTCCCTCATTCTCCATATTTTGTGAGCAACAGTAAAAGGTAATTAACTGCACAACAATTTATTCACTTTCTACTGGGATAACCTATTTATGAAACAGAGGGCACATCCAAAGAATGAATTTATCACATGGAGAAAAGCTCAGGTTTGATTTTTTAACAGTGTTTCATATCAGTCTTGATAGTCCCAATTGAAGACCACTCTGTGGTCAAAATGTTGCATCGAAGCGTTTGGTCACACAACAGATTCATCGGTTGGGTCTCTTCTATTTCCTTCGTAAGTGTACTTTCCTAACTTGACCAAGTTAATCTGTGAGAATGTAAAGACTTTGTACAAAATTATTGTCGACATCAAGCATAATAATACACAATGCCTTCTACAGAGAAAGTACATACTTAATACTGGATTATTGTCCATTGATTTCCAAGTGATATTCCAAGGCATCCCTCAATGGTGAGATGGGGTTTTGACTTCAGGCTTTGAGGTGGTTAATGTTGTCATTGTTGTCTTTGAAGCATTTCTTAACAGACAAAGTAGCATGGTAAAATGCTTTGTCATGCGGATAGATTTAAGTGCCTTAGAAAACAGAGTATTCAAGCCGCATTGGCATAGCACTCTCCAAATCATCACAATAAGACACCTTTCAAAAGCACATGCAACTTTGCAGTGTGGGGGGTGGGGGGGGGGGAATATGTGTGCACGTTGGGAGGGTAATTTCAGGTTTGAGGTCACAGAATAGCTCAGAGGTCGCATAATTCACTTTCGATTGAATATATATGCATTTATCAGACCCCGCTGTTCGTGGGGGAGACGTTCCTGGAAAATGTCGAGAATGGCCGGGCATTGTTTATTTATTATATATGTATATATACATATCTTCTTCCTCTTTCGGCTTGCTCCCGTTAGGGGTCGCCACAGCGGATCAACCGTCTCCATTTCGCTCTATCCTCCACATCTTCCATTGACACTCCAACCACCCGCATGTCCGCCCTCACCGTATCCATGAACCTCTTCTTTGGCCTTCCTCTTCACCTCCTGCCTGGCGGCTCCATCGTCAACATCCTTCTCCCGATATACTCCGCTTCCCTCCTGTGCACATGTCCAAACCATCTCAATCTCGCCTCTCTCACTTTGTCTCCAAACCGTCCTACCTGCGCTGTCCCTCTAATATACTCATTTCTTATCCTATCCATCCTCGTCACTCCCAACGAGAATCGCAGCATCTTTAACTCTGCCACCTCCAGCTCCGCTTCCTGTCTTTTTGTTAGCACCACCGCCTCCAAACCATACAACATAGCTGGTCTCACTACCGTCTTGTATACTTTCCCCTTCACTCTTGCAGCTACCCTTCTGTCACAAATCACTCCTTCAACTCTTCTCCACCCACTCCATCCTGCCTGCACTCTCTTTTTCACTACTCTCCCACACTCTCCGTTACTTTGGACAGTTGATGCCAAGTATTTAAACCAATCCACCTTCCCAACCTCAACTCCTTGCAACCGCACCATACCACCACCCTCCCTCTCATTTACGCACATGTACTCCGTCTTACTCCGACTGACTATCATTCCCCTTCTCTCCAGTGCGTACCTCCACCACTCGAGGCTCGCCTCAGCCTGCTCCCTACTCTCCCTACAGATCATGATGTCATCCGCGAACATCATAGTCCATGGGGACTCCAGTCTGATCTCGTCCGTCAACCTGTCCATCACCATTGCAAACAGGAAAGGGCTCAGAGTCGATCCTTGGTGCAATCCCACTTTTACCTTAAACCGGTCCGTCATTCCTACCGCACACCTCACCGCTGTCACACTGTCCTCATACATATCCTGCACGATCCTCACATACTTCTCCACCACTCCCGACTTCCTCATACAATGCCATAACTCCTCTCTTGGCACCCTATCATAAGCTTTCTCTAAATCCACAAACACACAATGTAACTCCTTCTGGCCTTCCCTATACTTCTCCATCAACATTCTCAAAGCAAACATCGCATCAGTCGTGCTCTTTCCTGGCATAAACCCATATTGCTGCTCACAGATCGTCACCTCTCCTCTCAACCTCGCTTCCACTACTCTTTCCCACAACTTCATGGTGTGGCTTAACAACTTTATCCCTCTGTAATTTCCACAGCTCTGCACATCACCCTTATTCTTGAAAATCGGAACCAGTACACTTAATCTCCACTCCTCCGGCATCCTCTCACTTTCCACGACTTTATTAAACAATCTGGTTAACAACCCCACTGCCATCTCTCCTAAGCACTTCCATGCCTCCACTGGTATACCATCTGGGCCAACCACCTTTCCACTTTTCATCTTCTTCATAGCAGTCCGCACTTCATCCTTACTGATCCACCCCACTTCCAGATTCACTATCTCCACCTCTTCCAACCTTCTCTCTCTCTCTGATTTTCTTCATTCATCAGCTCCTCAAAGTACTCCATCCACCTTCTCAACACACTCTCCTCGCTCGTCAGCACATTCCCATTTGCGTCCTTTATCACCCTCACCTGCAGCACATCCTTCCCAGCTCGGTCCCTCTGTCTTGCCAATCGGTATAAATCCTTTTCCCCTTCTTTTGTATCCAACTTCTCATACAGCTCGTCATATGCCTTTTCCTTGGCCTTTGCCACCTCTCTTTTTGCCTTTCGCCGCCACTCCTTGTACTCCTGTCTACTTTCTTAATCTCTCTGACTATCCCACTTCTTTTTCGCCAACCCCTTCTTCCTTATACTTTCCTGTACTTCCTCATTCCACCACCAAGTCTCCTTATCTTCCTTCCTCTGTCCAGATGTCACACAAATTACCTTCCTAGCTATCTCCCTCACAACTTCTGCTGTCGTTGCCCAATCATCCCACCCATCTTTACCACCATCCAACGCCTGTCTCACCTCCTCCCTAAATTTCACGCAACAGTCTTCCTCCTTCAGCTTCCACCATCTGGTCCTTGGTTCAGCCCTCACTCTCTTCCTCAACCTCACCTCTAAAGTCATTCTACAGACCACCAATCGATGCTGTCGAGCTGCACTCTCCCCTGCCACCACCTTGCAGTCACTAATCTCTTTCAGGTTGCATCTCCTGCTAAAGATGTAATCCACCTGTGTGCACTTTCCTCCACTCTTGTATGTCACCCTGTGTTCCTCCTTCTTCTTGAAATACGTATTTATATTACCACCGCCATTTCCATTCTTTTTGCAAACTCTACCACCATTTGCCCTTCCACATTTCTCTTGTTGAGACCGTACCTACCTATCACCTCCTCATCCTCTTTATTCCCTTCCCCAACATGCCCATTGAAATCTGCTCCAATCACCACTCTTTCATCCTTGGATACACTCTCCACCACTTCATCTAACTCACTCCAGAAATCTTCTTTATACTCCATCTCACACCCCATATGTGGGGCATATGCACTGATGACATTCATCATCACCCCTTCAATTTCCAACTTCACACTCATCACTCGGTCAGACACTCTCCTCACCTCCAATACCCTCTTGACATAATCTTCCTTCAGGATTACCCCGACACCATTTCTCCTCCCATCCACACCACGGTAGAACAGTTTGAAACCACCTCCAATGCTCCGAGCCTTACTCCCCATCCACTTGGTCTCTTGTACACACAGTATGTCCACCTTTCTTCTCTCCATCATATCAGCCAACTCTCGCCCTTTGCCAGTCATCGTCCCAACATTCAGAGTTCCAACTCTCACCTCCACACTTCTACCCTTCCCCCTCTCCCACTGCCTCCGGACTCGCCTTCCCCATCTCCTTCTCCTCCTTCGCCCAGCAGTAGCACAATTTCCACTGGTACCCTGCTGACCACCGGTACCGGTGGCGGTCGTTGGTAACCCGGGCCTCGACCGATCTGGTATGGAAATTCGTTTTGTTGTCCGCATAATGATTTGGCATAGGTTTTTACGCCGGATGCCCTTCCTGACGCAACCCTGGTTGCCTCTTACGACACACAGGGATATGGTACACATATATATATATATATATATATATATATATATGTATATGTATATATATATATATATATATATATATATATATATATATATATATGTATATATATATATATATATATATATATATATATATATATATATATATATATATATATATGTATATTTCTACATGGTCTTGGCTCGTGGAAGAGCGATGACACAGATCAAATCAGAATACAACATAAAAAATGGAAGAGCAGGAGCAAG
>NC_140966.1:27657655-27750155 GCF_056783735.1 Eptatretus burgeri | reverse complement strand
GTGTGTGTGTTTATGTTTATATATATATATATATATATATATATATATATATATATATATATATATATATGTATATGTATATATATATATATATATATATATATATATATATATATATATATATATATATTTATTTTTTTCCCTCAGTGTAGGGCAACACTTTTGTTGACATTTGGTGGTTGATTGTGCCACACCAATTGATCAACCACATCATTGACAATTACTGCATAAGCATGAGTCACATTTCTTGCTTGTTATTTGCTGAAGAAATGCATTGTGATTTCAGAGGCAATTGTGGAGTTTCATTTCAATTTGTCTTGTGTTTATTTTGTTGAAGAAAGTGCTTTTTCAGAGTGGCAGGAAGAGTTACAGGCCCATGCTGTCACACTGCACTTTGAAAAACCCTTAAAAACTGGAACAACAGGCTTTAGTGTTTGGAGTGTGACTTCAGCCTATCTCTGCTCCTGAGAATGGAAAGGAGCGGCATTTATAATCAGGGTTTTGTGACGACAGACTTTTGTTTGCTGCATCCACAGCCACGTGGCTTAATCTGGATGGTAAATAAGCCATGCTTTACATAGCTTGAGAAAAATACAAAACATTTCCTTTGTTCATGGAGCTGAGAGATAGACGGAGGTTCCACTTGGTAACACAATGTTCTGTGTTGAAGTAGTTTCCATTCTGAAGATCTTATTAATGTGTAGATGTATCTAGAATCATGTGGCTGATTTATGAAAATTATTTAAAACTGTCAGATGAGATATTATCAGGGTTTGAGAAGAATGCCATTTGACCTTTTTATTCTCCCACCTGAGCATATGTGTTGTAGTTCATGATGTTGGGATCCCATTTTCATATCCCATATCAATCAAGTGGTTAATGTTTGACAGGATGGTGCAGAAGTAGCACACTTGCTTTGGAGTATCTTGGCTGATTTCATTTCTGGCGCCAACTATAAACTGTCGGATTGGTGTTTCATAGGCAGGGTGTTTCATAACAAATTGTGCTGTCCCTCAGATGGACATTAATTTGGGTGTTCTGTCTGCTCGTATTCGTTGATAGACATAAAATATTCAAAGTGGCTTTCGTGGAAAGTCGTCTAATTA
Organism: Eptatretus burgeri; assembly: GCF_056783735.1. Classification (NCBI taxonomy): domain Eukaryota; kingdom Metazoa; phylum Chordata; class Myxini; order Myxiniformes; family Myxinidae; genus Eptatretus; species Eptatretus burgeri. The sequence continues at coordinate 27,749,049 of NC_140966.1, read as the reverse complement.
TCACCAGCATCCTGAACAAATTTCAACTTCCTTCCACCCTCAATCAAACATCAATCCGACCCAGTTAATTTGTGGAAAATGTTGGTTCAAAGACAAAAAAAAACTTTTCCTGGCCCACCCTACAAGAACGTTGGAATAATAGGGGCCGTTAAAGAAGTAGTTGTTGTCATAATAGAATTAATGCATCATTCAACTAGAAGGTCAAACAGTAGAGCACATACCTCCGCCGCACAATGTGTGATCCAGTAGAACATTTGGGGCCCAATACATTTTTGAGATATCGTGCTATATATCGTTTTTGGACCATCTCTCAATGGTGAAGAATCTATTTAAAACTTAACTTCTCATATCCGGATCCGGATTCTGATCTTCACCAAATTTGAATTGATTTGCCCTCGTCACACACCCAACCTGTCCACCAAGTTTCGTCCAAATCTGTCCCCAGATTTTTGAGATATCGTGCTATATATCGTTTTTGGATCATCTCTCAATGGTGATCTCAATGATCATCTCTCTCAACTTTAAAAAATTTGGTATCTGGATTCGGATCGTCACCCACATTTTCTGTTGCTGTCCTTGGCCAGTCACCAACATACACAAAAAAAAAAAATTCAGAATGATTGCTTGAAAACTGTGGTCAAAAATCATGTGACAGACACAGACAGGCAGACAGACCGACAAACAGAACAACATACTTCGCGAAATAATTTTTTCGCCAAGTAACAAATGCAGAAACAGACACTGGTCTGTGAATTATAGTAAGGATTTCTCTGAAGTTTGCTGACAATGCGAAATGCTTGGGGAATTTTTTTTGGTATATTAATTTACAATGATACAACACTGGAACGGCGTGAAAGACATGTTTGATATGACCCCCCCCCCCCACCTTCCCCATGTCATGCCAGGCAAACTTTCACCCTGACAGCAAAGTTTGGTGTCAGCACCTTGCATGGGAGACCTTAGATGGATCTTAAAAACTCCTCAATAACTCTCTTGAGCTGCTGGATGTTACGAGGGTTGTCATTGCATTGTAAGCATTGTCTTTCGTGTAGCCTCACAGAAAGAAGCCGACCGAGTAGGTTGAGGTCTGGGGAATGGGGAGACCAGATGTGTTCTATCTTGAAGGAGATCACCCTGTCACCAAACATCTCTGTGAGTAGATTTCTCATCTCCACAGCAATTTGAGGAGGGGCACCGTCCTGCTGTAACTACTGATATTGAAGTCAACCCTGCAAAGACGGATAGCAGTGGCAAACTTGCGGATGACATCGCGATAATTCTTCTGATTTGCTGTCACTGCATTCTCTTCATCGTCTTCGAACCAAAAAGGGTCCAATGATGCCATAAGAGTACATGGCAACCCATGCCATGCACTTCACACTGTCCAGGGGCTTTTGAAGAACATCGTCATCAGGGCATTCATTCCCTCAGAAGTGGTAGTTTTGGCGATTCACTACATTGTTGAGGTGGAAGTGGGCCTCATCAAGAAACTGCACCTGGACAATCCAGTTCTCATCTGCCTCCATCGTCTCCATTGAACCACTGACACATGGTCACTCTATCTGCCTTGTCAGTGTCATCAAAATAATGGTTAATTACTGCACCGTAGTCCCAAGAAGGAAGCCAGACCACACACACACACACACACACACACACACACACACACACACACACACACACACACACACACACACACACACACACACACACACACACACACACACACACACACACACACACACACACACACACACACACACACACACACACACACACACACACACTGTCCTGATAAGTACTAACAAAATATATTTAAGTTGAAGTTATAACCTTACCTTATAAACAATATACTGATTTCCCAACTGTCGGGATCATCAGCTGGGCACAGTTTTTCATCGATGTTTCAATCCTTTTAGCCCAGAACCTCACCACCGGTAGATCCACAAGATCAGTGAGAGTGTATTTGGTCTGCACTTTGCATGGATAAAGTTTCATGTCCTGCTTAAGGATACAAAAGACACTAGTATGTGAAAGATAAAGTCCATGTGTTCTTTGTAAATGTCTGCAGCTGTGGGTAGGAACCTGGATAGGGTTTGAAACAGCAGAGTGCTTACTTTGTGCAGCATTTCTTTGTTGCCCTGCACACTCATAGCGAAAAGCGAGATTAAGCAATTTGGTCCAGTCCGTCCGTCCGTCCGTCTGTCTGTCTCATCATTTTACGGCCATCAGTTTGTGATCACGGAGCAACGTATTTGATTGAATGTTATATTTTAAACACAAATTGGAACATGAAGAAAATGACAAGTCTGTCTTATTTAACGAGCCTTGGCTTTCAATTCATCCTGACCACACAGGTGCAGATTGGAGTGGAGTGAGATAATATTTCACTCTGTCTGCCTGCCTGACCGTCAAACAAAATGGAGAATCATTACAAACAGGAAAGGTACTGTTTTTAAGACCGTTATAAGGGACATAAATAACAGGCACAAAAACGAATGTAGTGTGTTCAATCAGGTGGTGTAATAGCTGCTATGAAAATGGTGGTAAAACCAGGATATTTTTTTATATGCCTTTAAACCATTTTAAACCTCAATTTCAATTGAATTATATACTTGAAGACTGTAGAACACACATTGCCTTCCTAATACGTCCAAGAGCCATGACGTGTGTGTGTATATGTATATATATATATATATATATATATATATATATATATATATATATATATATATATATATATATATATATATATATATATATATATATATATATATATATATATATATATATATATATATATATATATATATACATATACACACACACAGTATAACAACAACATGTCAAAACTAAACAACAATAATTAAAAAAACTAAACACACAAGAACCCCCCCCCTCTCCCCCTTCCACACCCTTTATAGGGGGTGCATCCAGATGGGGAGCACAACCTCATGAGACTTTGCATTCCGATGCATCGTCCCAAATTTGGTTCATATCTGTCCGGTAGTTTGCGAGGAGATGATGTTTCAGTTAATGTTAACGGAGGCATGTCTGGACACTCTGGACCCACTCTATGAGCTTATTTTAGAGAAATAACCTCAAAAAAGAGAGGCAAAAATCACAATTAAACTGTGTAGCAACTTTTGCCCATATATGTATATATATATATATATATATATATATATATATATATATATATATATATATATATATATATATATATATATATATATACATGATCTGAAATGCCTGGGGAAATCTGAGTATGTAAGGGGGGGAGGTTGTGGGGGAGTGGGTTGGAACAGGAGGAATGTGGAGGGGGTTGGTGAGGGGATGTGGAAATAGAGAGTGGAATGGGAGAGATACCTGGTCACCCAGGTGAACCCGAGTTTGCCAGTGAGGATGGAAATTGGTGGGGTTGTGGGAGGCTTGGGGTGTTGGTGTGGGGGAAGGTCAAAGTGCAAATCAATCATGGAGGAATGGACACATTTGATGCCAATTTCGAACTCCGTGGTTCTTATGGTGTGGTTGGTGAATAAGAACATATTATTACGGATCTGGAAACCATTTGCATTCAACATACAGATGTCCCAAAAGTCAGTTATGTCGTTAAGTATGTGTGTAGTCAGATCCCCTCCTTTTGTCTCGTGGGAGAATCAAAGGCATGCGTTGCGATTTCTTTTTCGTTAGGTTATTAAATCTTTACATCCAATGAACAACCAACAACCATTCCATTCCCTATCACGATCCACTACCCACCCGCTGTCTGCAAGCAAAATGATTTGTCAAGGCAGGGTCTTGCAGCCGTTCCTTGCCGCTTCCACCAACGTTCCTTCCACAAACGTAACTCTTGCACGACGGCCTGTGCAACATTGATACTGTTACTCGTCAAGTATGAACCCGTGTGGAAGACTGGCTCGGGTTTCCCGGCAGGGGCCAAGGCCCCACCCCAGAAAGGCAGGCAGTGGAACCCTGTCCAATCAAGGCAGACACTGGCGCGTGCTTCACGGAGCTCCGCCCCGAACGAAGGCATTCTTTTTTCCCTCTCGTGGTATTTAAGAGAGGTGCGTCTGAGGAAGGAAGAGGGTGCAGGCTGTGTAGAATAGTGAAAGGAGGAGTTTTGTGGACGAGAGTTCAGTGTGGTTACGAGGAGTGGTTACAAGCAGCGGTTGCAAGAGGCCAGTTTTGTTCACGGTGGCTGAAGAACCAGTTGTTCACGGTGGCTGTTACGAGGAGTTCTTGGCTGGTTTTGACCCCGACTATTCACCATGCGAGCTCTGCCATGAGCCACAAGTCCCACACCTGCGACTGGGACCAAACCGACGACCTTTGGCAGGTGCCGCATTGCAGAGTACTCCTTTCCCTCCGACGGCCAGGTACGCACCAAACTCTAATCGCCAGCTTGTCTCTCTCCATGGCTGTGAGGGTCCAATAAAGACTCTGGGTTTCTTTTAATTTGTGTGTGTCTGCGTGTGGGCCGGTCTTTAAGTAGAACTGAATAAGTGTTTTTGGATCATTGTAAATATTTCTTGCATATTCGCGTTAAGTCTTGCTTTGTGTCTTCATTTACTGTAAATAAAACTTGTTAGAAATATTCCCAGTCCATTTCCGTCCTTTCTTGAATTGGTCCAGCATGGTTCGGATGTGAGTTTAGGTGGGGTTTTATCCCCGATAATTCGTTCATACCAGCCGGCACGGCTTTGGCAGTTTCCACTCGGCTGCACCCGAACCGGAGTTGGTAGTCGGTAGTTGGAACTCTACCGCAGTCGGTAAAGTGACCCTGTTCGAGCAAGACGTGCCGAGGGCATGGTTTCCCCGGTCGTCGAAATCGCATGGTTAATTAGGTAAATGGGTTATAGACAAATAGACCCTACGCTACGCGGTTGAGATGTTGGCGACCACGGTCAGTTAATCGACCCGCCAGCTCGCGGAGTTATCCGAGCGACGGCCTACAATCCTAGGGAGATTGGTGGGAGACGACGTAGCTTTCCCCACCTCGTGGTCGTTTTCGCCACAGATCCCCGGCCCACATCAGTATACACACTCTTTGGTAACCATTTGTTAAATAGAGCATAAAAGTTAAAATGTGGTGAACAGTAGGAAATTGTTTTTATTACATGTATCGCAATGAAAATGAGGGACTGCAATGTCGACAGAGGATAAAGGGCAACTGACTGCTTGTCACTGAAGAACTTTCTGGTCAACAATATCATGAGTTTTTGTCTTCATGATAATGAAAATGTCCCTTGGGGCTTCCCACTCTGCGAGTTGCCATGTACAGCTGGCCATGTGTGAATGGGGGCTGTTGGAGACTTACGCCGACAATCTTGAGGCATTGTCCTTGGGATTTGTTAATAGTCATTCACATTCACACAGCCACTCTATGTGTTTGTCGTGTTGCAGTAAGTTTGAATTCACCCTCGACTGAAGTTCTTTGGCTGAAGATACAATGGTCCCCAAATTCTGTGGTATACTGATGAAATATCCATAACTAATGTTTTGCACTTGGCCATCTCCAATCGTCAACAGCAGCTTTGCAAATTGACCTGCATCGTGTTTACCGTGAAGGACTGATCGTAACGTACATTTGTTATCAGACGAAGAGTTGATATACTTCCAAAGATGTGAAAATTTGTGGCAAGCATAAATCTTTCATCCCACCTTGCACAATAGGAAGAGTTTGGCAGAAATCTCCTGATAACACCAACAAAATCCCTCCCATGAGGTTGCTGCTCTTGAGGATGTCCATCAACGTTTGGTCTCGAGCTTCCACTGCCAGTCGGCGTGACATTGTAACTTCATCCCAGAAGATGACTTTACCCTCCTGAAGGAGGGATGCCAAAGCTGAGCCACGTTTTATGGCACACTGGTGTTTCTGTGCTTGTCAGGTTAAATGGGATTTTAAATGTAGAATGGGTGGTTCGTCCACCTTGAAGAAGCTGGCAGCAATCCCACTGCTTGCAGATGCAAATGCGACATGACTACTGGAACAAACTTTTACAAGACTGAGGTTTATGAGGAATGTTTTCCCTGTGCCACCAGAAGGTAGCATCCAAGAAGATTAATAGTCCGATCCCAGAATCAATATGTGCCATCGCATTGTTATAAATAACCATTTTGGTCATCCATAAGTTGTGGCTCTGTTTGTTCCACATGACTAAGAAGTGCAACACAGTCATAAGACTTCTCTCAAAGAATGTCTCTCGTTAATCTGTTGTTGTTATGATGTCGCTCTGGAATCGGCAATCCATACACGTGTAGCATCTGCCCTTCCATTAGCTCCACAGTGTCTGACAGATTCACGAGCACATCGTTGAAGATGGAGTCATTGTAATCCATGTCTGACTGCCTTGCTTTCAAGCGACATTCATATCGAGCATCTTACACCATGCATTGCTCGTTTTGTTGCCACAGCATGGATGGATTTCCAAGGTCACAAGTTGTGAACAAAATGGCGAAGAGCGAGCACAGCATTGATGGAGAACAGCTTTCTGAAGCTTCTTGCATGCAAAAATTGAAAATGTTGATCATCCTTCAGCAGACCCATGAGGCAACAAGCCTCTCTCACTGTCACAGTTTATCCCTTGCACTGTGTTGATATCCTCAAATGAGACGGAGCCTTTCTTGTGGTGCAACAACAAACGTTCGCTGATGAAATAATTTGTGCTGCCTAGGATATTCGTGCTGATGCTAGATAAAAGCATTTGTGCTGCCGAGGATGGACATTGTTCACTCTTCCAAGAGCAGTGCTTTTAATAGTTTTTTTTTCACCATCATGGAAGACGTCTTCTGCATGGTGCTTTTGCCACTTCTTGCTTCATGTGTTCCATGTGAAAAACTCTGGAACACTTGCGTATAATAGATTTTGGACAAAAAGCTTATCTGGAGTTTGGACTGGCTCTTGTTCTTGGCTGTGCCAAGTGCAAAGATCAAAGAAAGATGTGAGGGTCTGCTTGGGTGGTTCTTGTGCTTTCTGTCCATCACTCTCCTCAGTGAAGATGACCCATTGTCCGTTCTCCAGGTGAACTTGTAGTGGGATCACTGTCGGTCCATGCTCATGCACTGGAAATTCAAACAACGTCCAGCAAGCTTCAGTGGCACTGACGTATCTGGCAGTCTGATACATTTGCATCTCATCTCTTGGCTTATCATATTGGAGTCTGTAGATGGCCATGTCACAACTGTTATGGACATACTTTAGCACACACTTGATTGACTTGATGCTGCTGCACAGCTCCACTTTGAGGTGGGAGTTAAATCTCCACGTCAGATATGGGTTGTAAGGCACAATCCATCGATTGTCAATGGGGGTAGGTGTTCCTTTGAACATTTTCTCGGCTTTTTGGCCTCTGTATTGTGCTTTGTGGCTGTAATGTAGTCGAAAGGTAGATTTATTTAGACTACATAGATTTAGGTGGGTGAGGGTGCAGGAGGAGGGAGGGGTTTGGCATTGTTGGAGAAGCAGGTCAGAGTGCAAAACCATCCTGGGGAGAGTGAACACTCTTGATACCAAGTTTGTACCAAGTTTGATACCATGAAAATTATGTTTCAAATACTATTTGAATTAGACTTCACGCTAACATCGGCAGGTTAAAGTGCCTGTGCTAGTAATAGCGAGTCACAGAAAACGCCCCCCTCAGCATGTACATGAATGGCTTCATTAGCATTCATACCTAATTTTGAAAGTCCCGTATTGGTGATGCTTAAATATTTGTTTTAATTGCTACTTCTTGCTTGGTTCATGTGTCAAAGGATGCTCTGATTAGTTGAACTCTCTGTCTTCCTACTTTAAAATAGCACATTGATAATTTATACTGATGATTATGTAATTTCATTTTTAACAGATGAATTCCAACAAAAGCAAAATATATCGAAGTTGTGATTTTTGAAATGCTGATTGGAAATTTTGTTTGAAATTTTAATTTGTGTTTGGCTTCTGCATTGATGCTCTGGCAGTCACAGAAATGAAACAGTCGGGCATAATTTCCAAAAGGTTAAGAGAATTCCAGAAAGTTTGGCTTTAAAGGGCTTTTTACATTTTCCTGTTTCCACACAAGCCTGGCCTGTTTCATATCTCACTGTTTATAATGTGTGTTTAGCATTCTCTTCCAAACTTGTTGCTCACGATTCTGGTTATCCCAGGTTCAAATCGCACATACTCTGTTGATATTTATTGCCTCATAATGTCCTTGTAATTCATGTAAAGCTGCTATGATGCCTCTCGATGTTCTTGTCCTCCTTGCGATATATGTACAAATTCATCCACGAATCTTTCAAAATTGTTGAAGAAAAAGTCCTCGTTTTTGTTGTAAAGAGCCTTGAGACATTTTATTCCTGCCTTTGATTTTTGCCCCGTGACTCAAATCCCGAAGTCTGTTACAATTCGTCAATTTTCTCATAATGTCCTTGTTTTTGTTGTGAAGAGCCTCGAGTCATCTTATTGTGAAAGATGCCACAGTATAAATATACAGTGATGATTGTGATGAGAATTATTTTGATTTTTATCATTATTGCTGACTTTATGATTGATCAAGTAACAGTAAATCCATGCAAGTTTCTTGATGACTTTCCATTCACTGCCAATTGCGAAACACAAGCTTAGTGTTTGGAATGTCCAAAATTATAATGCAATTGTTTGTATATGCTGGTAAATTTTGGCATACTTAATATAGATGCAAGTCATAAATTTTGTTTGCTATCCTCACAGATTCAGCAGATAACTTATAACATTATAATTTAACATTTTACTAAAGTAAACATTGACTCATTTCAACTGTGTGGCCTCGTATCCAAATGATGAACATTATGATTGTGGTTCATCTCTTATTTTCATTTTTATTTTTTACGATTCATGATTCCTATTGAGAAAAATGCTTTTCTCGAAGAAGGTGAAAGAACCATTAATAATCCATTATCTTTTAAGATTCTGTTGTTCCGATTATAGCTTTAGGGGGCCATATTCATATTCATATATCTGAAGTTCCATTTTGCTGAGCATGAGAGCTGTAGGTGCTTCAAAAGCTAACAGCTAAGAATAAACCCATGTGGTTTGCCAACACCTTCCCAGTGGTAGTTAGAATGGGAAATTGGAAATTTTGCCACTGCACTGACTCGCAAAGACAAACTTTTTGAAATGTGCCATGGATGATGTGTAGCTTACAATCGAAAACCCACAGCAAAAAAAAGAAAAAAAAAACCAATATTGATTTCTCCAACTTTTTATAACTACTGCACTATATCGTGTTCATCTCAACCTTTTGCTGCTCATTTGTAAAATTTTGTGTGGCCTTTGTGTGTAATTTGCACACCACCTGTGGGTGGGACTTCGTTATTTAGCCAAGCCCAGAAACATGGTTTTCAGCTCGTAGCGTTTTTCACATTACTCTTTATCTCAAGCATGTTGCACCTTTCTTACTTTATTCTTGAACAATTTTGATGACATCACGACCCATATCGGAATCGATTCACAACAACTCATCATTTAATGTATTATGCAGGATTTTGCAAGGTTGCAAACACGTACAGTTTTGTCTGTTGGCCAAGTAAGTTATGATAGTCTTGATTTCGGCCTGAGCCAAAGTTCATCGATCATAATGTGTTGGTTTTTCACCTTGCTGTTGATTTTTTTTCTGCAAATTAGTGGTGTGCCTGTTCTGTTGATGTAATCCACCTTCTCTCCCACCATCCCGAACACCCTTCCCTCCCTTCCTCCCACACTCATATATCAGGGGAGGAAATGTGAATTTAGTCAGTACATAATGTCCTACTCTTTTTTAAATGTAGGGTAGGATGTTTTAATGTCCACCAGCATATATTTGCAGACATGATAGCTGACTTCACCTTGCCTTCACAGTGTGATATGCCTGGTATTGGCTTCATGGTTAGGGTGGCGGACTCTGGATCCTATGGTCCTGAGTTGAAATCCCGCTCAGCTGTTGAGTTAATACCAGGTGGGGTTAACTCCCCTGTCATCCTTCCGAGCTCAGCAAAATGAGTGCCAGCATGCTGGTATACTGTCGGAGTGGTGACCTATCAAGAATTGTACCCAATAGCCAAGGAGACTGCTTAAGCAGCACCAACGCTCTGCACAGAGTATGGTCCCATCTCCTCCTCTTCACAGTGTGATGAGAAATAAGATATTGATGAATCGAGTGGCAAAAATACTGTTACCATTGTGCCTTCTGTCGTATTGTAAAATTTTGCAGTAATAAAGTAGCCGTGTGGGAAAAGTGGGCCATGCTTTAGCAGCATTGATACTCTACTGCTCTCTTTAAATTTGTGTGTATTGAACAATAATACGAGTTCTCTCACAAGGAACCTCAATGCAGGAGGTAATTAAGCTCATTAAGCCTGAGCAATGGTTGTGAACCTATGGTTATTTGTCCATGCGCTATCATTTGAAATGATGAGCATCGAGCAAGGAAGCAGCACGTACCATTTCCAGTCTTTGGTATGACTCAGCCAGGGTTCAAACCGCTGACTTCCCAGAAGATCAGAGTAGACGCTGTACCCATTATACTACCAATTTTGGGTAACAAATTGAAAGAGGATTCTGAACTTATTCAGTTGGTTTTGCAGACAGAGAAAAGTTCAGTACACGGCTTTGAAAATCTGAGCCTTGGAAAAATCTGAGCCTTAAGCATCGGGGAAAAAAAAATCTGATTTTTTTTTCTTCCCTTTAATAGCCTTGGCAGCATCTTTAATTTGAAACCGAATTCTTTCATCTCTGCTCTGCATTTGATAATTGACCTTAATCCTGAACAAATGAATGGGATCATTCTCTTCTGTGGGATAATGTAAATGCGTTTGCTGGGTATCCAGTTATCACAACACGAATTAGGTTCCTTTCATAAACAAGGCAGTGTTGAAAACATTTTGTTGGGAATGGTGGATTAAATGTACTCGTTTCAGCAATGGCTTTATTCATCAATCTTATTATGCGGTCTTGCAGTCATTACACAAGGATTTTAGAATGATGTAGTTTTATCACATCAGTATACAGAGTGTAATTATTGTTGTATATTACTAAAATAAGTCGTCATTCGTTCTTTGCAATGGACAACGGCTACATTGATGTGTTTCTGTTTTCATCATCCTCATGCTGTGAGATGGTAGCCTTGTCATAAAAGGAAGTTCATGTCCTTTTCACCAAAAACTTGGTGTTCTTTATTGTTCATTTCTGCTGCTGCTTATCCCAGCCATGTTTTTGGTGTTGCCATCGTTTATGTTGGTCCATCGTGGATGACAGGGGTGTCATAGCCCAAAATTGGGGGGGGGGGGCATTCTGGAGTTAATTCAGGTAGGAGTTTGGAATTTGGCCAAAGTGTCAATAACAATTGCCTGCTCTGTAAAATATCTTTAGTTTAATGGGCCATCAAAAATGATGGGTTGGAATTATTTTCTTCAAAATATTCAAGGAGACTGGATCGAAGATATGATGTTTCGTAGCACAACAAGTGTTATTTTAAAACATGACATGTACAAATGTCATCCTCTTTTCTTTATCTTCTGGAACATTTCATTTTGACGGTACAGCCTCGTGAGCATGCCAAAGTCTGAAGCCTCAGCTGAGATTCTGGTGTGCTTATATCTTCTTTATGTATTAGACATCCTACGTACGTAAATGAACACTTGTTTTACTCTGTGCATGTTACGCATCATGTGCAGCGAATTTCACTTCCTTGCGCCTTTTATTTATTGTTATAAAAAAAAAAACTTCTGTACACCACCATTGAGGCCTAGTTGCATGTCACCGTCTACATTTCCAATAGAAGAGACATAATAACTCTTTTATCAAAAATGTTTTTCGAGTTTTTTTTTATCCTGAAAAATAGATCGTAGTGACCACACAGTCATGTTGAAAGATTGGCCTTTAAAACCTTACTTGAATCGTCCTTTTGAAGGGGGAGATGCATGTACGCATTGTGTTTTACATCAGTAGATGATCTTTCACCATGGGATCTTTTATGTCTACCACCAATCAACACTGGCAGATTGAGAGATCCCCAGTCTAACATCTCTCCAAGGAACAGTGCACTCATTAATGCACCACCCTGTCTGCCAAGTTCAAGTTTAATTGTTTATAGTTTGTTCAGGAATCAAACTCATATTAGACAGTTCAAAGGTAAGTTTCCTAGCTTTGCACCATCCTTAGAGGAGGAGGAGATTGGGACCATACTCTGTGCAGAGCGTTGGTGCTGCTTAATCAGTCTCCTTGGCTATTAGGCACAATTCCAGACGGGTCACCACTCTGACGTAGTATACCAGTAAGCTGGCACTCATTTTGCCGACCTCAGAAGGATGACAGGCCGAGTTAACCCCACCTGGTATTAATTCAACAGCTGAGCGGGATTTGAACTCAGGACCCTCGGATCCAAAGCTCACCACCCCAACCATTAAGCCAACACCAGACCATCCTGAGAGACTCATCAAATTGGAATACTGCACAAGTAATTATTGACCATATGTTTCATACAATCCTTTTCTGTTCCTTCCAATGATCCATTCATGCTGTTGGCTGTCCAATAGCAGTTTTAAGGAAAGTGCTGATTTTTCAACAGCTCGTACTATTAGTGGCATCCTTCATCACATTGGAAAGGTGGGTGGTATATATATATATATATATATATATATATATATATATATATATATATATATATATATATATATATATATATATATATATATATATATATATATATATATATATATATATATATATATATATATACATACATATGTCAGAAAATAACATTTTCTTGATATTGTTGTGGTTACCAGATTCGCAAACCACCATTCAGGTCCCTTAGGTGAGGTATCTCGGCAAGTATATGTGTAGTTAGGCCCAAACCCGTTGTCTAGTGGGAATACATGTCATTTATGCGTGCTGCGACTCTTCAGGATAGCCGTTTTTCTTTTGCTATCTTTATTTTGGACCAACCGCCATGATTACCACCACAACCACAACATCAACCACCAACCACAACGCCGCTTCACCACAACCGCCACGACCTTCACGTCACACTTCGCAACCGTCGCATCGCCACCGTTCTTGCGCCGCCTGTGGGTACCGGTGTTGGACTCGTGCAGGGCGCGCGTCGAACAGCGTGTACAAAATCACGGATTTTGTGCTTCAAAAACGGATCAAAAACGACACACGCCCACTTTTTGCCGTCCAATCGGTGAGCGAGGGGCGATTTGGCCCCGCCTCCAGGACGATCGATATATGCAAATTTGTGGATCAAAAAGCCTTCACGCCCACTTTTTCTCGGGCCAATGGGGAGCGAGGTGAAAGGTCAAAGGGAGGGGGTCAAAGGCGAAGCTACGGGGGGATAAAAGGACCGTGTTCGTCAGTCAGAAAAGAGCAGAAGCGGAGAGTCCAGAGGGGAGAGTCAGAGAGTCCAAAGAAGAGTGGAGAGTCGGGGAGTCCAGAAGTGGAGAGGCGGAAAGGAGAGTCGGAGAGTCCAGAGGCGGAGAGTAGGAGAGTAGGAGAGTCGGAAACAGAGAGTCAAGACTTCGCGGGCGGTGGAGCTGCTCGTCGTGTGCGTTGGAGTCGGAACGGAGGGGACGGAGCTGTGGAAAGGCGGCGACACCAGACGAGGGGGTGCTCGCGTCGTGCAGGGAGCTGCACCCGAGGGAGGCCGACAGCGCGACCTGGCCGAGGTGGAGACGCACACCAGGGATAATAAAGATCCTCTATACCCCGAGCATCAACAACCCCCTCCTGTTTCCCCCCGCGCTGAGATAGTGCGACCAAGGGGGCCCCTTTCCCACCCCCTACCAGACACCCTCCGCGAGGCCCGCGGGGTTGGGGCGCCATCGCCGCTCCGCGTCTCATCACCAGACGGGTAGGCGCGACCCGGTCTCGGCCTCAGGCCGCCTCATCCTTGAGGGTATTTCTTTCCTTGGTTTTGGGTATGTGTTGTCGGCGCCGTCTGTGAGGTAGAATTGTATAAGTGTTGCCGTGTGCTCGGTAGTCGGTATTAGCTCTGCATTGTGTTTCGCTTTTATATTTGCTTGTTGTGTAAATTGCATTGTGTCTTTTCTGTGTGCATTTGGTGGAATTGAATATGTGTGCTTCCCGTGTGCCGCGAATAAATGTGCTTTGTGTTGAACTGTTTCCTGCTTCGCTTCGTCATTTCTCCCATTGAATCCTCATCTTGCTTCACGTAAAGGGTTGGTCGTGGGCTGAATACGCCCGATAATTAATCGAACCGTCGAGGTCGACGATAACACCGCTCGGTTATCCCGATAGTACGGAACGGGTCGCTTAAGTGGCCCGTGTCCGAAGTCGACCTGCGGCGAGGTGCGATCGCCCGGTCTACCCTCCGCGTGGGTACTTAGGTAGGTCGAATTTGGCGAGCAACCCTATCCCACGCGGGGGCTGATTGGCTCGATCGCGGTGAGACCGAAAGGTCCACCCGTGACTGGTTCCCGGCGTTAGTCCGAGAGGGTCACGACTGGATTGTCCGTCCGGTGGGCGACGTGCCGCGATTCGAGTTACGTGGCCGTCGCACGCCGGCGGGCGCGAAATCCGCAACACTGGTGTCAGGTCGTGCGATACAAATTCATCGCCCTCCTCGCGGCACTGGTATCGGAGAACAGGAAAACGGGCTCTCCTGTCTCCGGCTAAATTCACGGGAATCGGTCCAGGGGTGAGAGAAGCGACCCCCGATTCCCTCCAAATTACGAGCGAGTTAAATTAACCCTTCACGAGAAGCAAGATGGCGTCTCAAGGCGAGCGGGAGCCGGGGGTATTAGAAATGTATATGTGTAGTAATGTAGAATCCATGGTCCAGGATGGAATCCCCGAGCAGGAAATGTTGATTGTGCAGGAGCACGGACTCGCCCAACTGAACCCAGGGCCCGAGGTGGGTGCGGCAGCGGCCGCGGTGTATGACACCTCCCCCCCCCTCTCCACCAAGACCCTTCCCCAACCCCTGCCGAAACGGCTCACTTGAGTGCATCCGACATGGCCCAGCTATTCACCATGCTGGCACAAATGAATGCGAAAATAAAAAGCATGAACGAAAAGATCGATGCGAGTACACAGCAATTGAAGGAAGAAACGAAAAAGCTGCGGGGTGAGACGCAGAACATGGGCCGATGCCAGCAGGCGGGCATGAAGGCCGTGACAAAGGAAATAATAATAGTTGAGACAAGGGAGGTAAAGGGTGAAGAGGTGACAGAGTTGGCAGAGACACGGGAGACAGAAAAAATAGAGGAGAGACTGCACGATGAAGACGGGGTAAGTGACGCACACACACACACAGAGGTAGTGGAGGATAATGGGGGTGAGCTGGCGGACTGGGTAGAGACCCAGTGCGAGCACCTGGATGGCCTCCTCCAGGAACAAGGGGAGGGAGTATGCCCCCTTGAGGCGAGTCACGACCAGGTGAGTTCGGTCGTGCTTTGCGAGGTTGAGAGGACGGGTGCTGTGGACGGGTGCACGGCGAGCTTGGGGGGTATAGAGGCCCCGGAGACCCTTGTGGGGACACAAGTCCCCAGTGTGGTTGTCCCTGTGTGTGTGGTGCAAGGTGTGAGTGCGTCCCCGTGTGTGGAAGCGACCCCGTGTGTGAGTGGTGTGGTGGCGATGGTGCCAGAGTACGTGCTTCCCAGCACGCCGTGTGTGGGTGAGGCACCGTGTGTAAGTGAGGCCGTGTGTGTGGATGAAACGGCCAGTATGAGTGAGGCACCGCGGGTGAGTGCCCCCGCGTGTGTGAGTGAGGCACGGTGTGTGGATGAGGCACAGCGGGTGAGTGCCCCCGCACGCGTGAGTGAACGGCCGTGTGCAAGGTCGCTGTGTGCAAGGGAGACCGTGTGTGTGAGAGAGCGGTATGTGAGGGAGATGTCGGTTGGCATGCGGGAGCACGCAGCCGCGTCTCCCGGTGTGAATGTGATGGAGTGGACTGTGTGCGTCGTAACACGCAGGTGTGCGTGGGTTGAATGGAGACGGAGACGGCGACATGGGAGAAACGAAAGCCGAGTAGCGGCTGTAGCTGTTTCGGGGACCGTGCCGGGTTCACCCAGCAGTGAGCACGCGGTTCGTGCTGTGCAACGCACGAGACCACCACGTGCTCGCTTGCGAGAGTGAAGTCCCGGTCCGGAAACGCACGCGGTGGATTTGCCGATCCCGCGGACGGACAAAGTTTAGGCAGGTAAACGGATTTGGACCGGACGGGTTCTCCACGCGATCGTGTGTGTTAAGCTCCAACGGGCAAAGCACATGTGTTCGCGTGGGGAACCCCTCGAGACGTGGGGCTTGTTTTTTTTTGCGCACGGTGACGTCATGGCTGCACGTGTGGTTGGAATCCGGCAGGAGGGGTATCTCTGCCGGATGGTACCGTCCAAGGAGGGACGAGGAACACGTGCAGCTGCATGACGTCACGGGCAGGTGCAAAGTGCGCGAGCTCTGAGTTGCCGCGCAGGTGCTGCGCATGGAAAAAAAAAAACAAAAAACAGTAAGCCTCACTTTCGGGTGCAAAGGATTCCTGGGCAAGGGGTGGAAGACCCCCTTACCTGGGCACAGGATGGAAACTAGTTAGGGGGAAGGGTTAGCTTAGTTAGACCGACTCCATGGGGCAGGGGTAAGTCCTCATGGAGTCCGTGGAATGGATTAGTTAGAGGGATTTAGATGAGCTTTAGGTGGGGAAATAAAAGTTATTTTTGATTTAGAGACCGTGACAGACTTGTGAGTGTGTAGAGGGGACGTAGCTTAGCTACGTAGTGTTAAAAGGAACGTGCTGTAGTTTAAGGGACGACGTGGGAGCACGAGTTAGTTAGGGGATGTAGTTAGAAGGATGGCAGAGTTCAGCGGTGTGTGTGTTGAAGAGTTGTGGGTTGTGAGGTGAGTACATGTGCTTGGTGAGTGAGTGAGGCCAGCGGGTCTGTGTGTGTATGGAGCGAATGGGGAATGCATGGTGCGATGAGTGATTGGGGGGAGGAGTGACTCCCGCCCAAGGGACCCCGGGGTCAGAGTAAAGTGAGTTAGGGGGTTAGTCAAATTGAAAAATGGAGGTCGTTTTGCTGTTGGTGGGAATGTAGGCTCGAGACCCATTTGGAGGGGTGCAGGAGCCCTGTTGACGGGCTTGGGAGCGTGGCTGCGAAAGGTGAGTATCGCTGAGTGGGTACCCCGGGCACCAGGCTAGTCGGCCGCGGTAGGCCAAGGGCCCATGGGGGGCCGGGGTAGCGTAGTGGGCACGGGTGCGCCTGCTTGGTGCGGGGGCCCGGGGCGCCATTAGCCGCGTGGGCAGTGTTGTGGGCACGGGTGACCCTCGGAAAGGGGCCCGGGAGGCCGGCCTGCCACGTGTGCGTTTCAGGGGAGGTGCCATGGGGGGCACTCCCCGGTGTTAGGGAGCTGGTAGGCTCGGAGGCAGTGTAGTGCCCGGGGGTGCCATAGCGGGAGATTCGGCAGAGGGTCGTGCCTGCCAAAGGGAGCCACGTGTCCTAGCCAGGAGACCGTGTGAGGGCACGGAGAGAAAATTGGGGGGGGCGAGGCCCGAAATTGTGAGGACACCAACACAGGCGACGGGAATCTGGGTTGTTAGAACCAATAGTTTAAGCGAGAGGCGCTTGTTGAAAGCCCCGGGGTAGTTTAATGGTTAAATGGATAGGGTAGATTAGGAGATGTACCCCTCCGCACCATCCATCCCCTCGCTCTCGTTGTGGGCCGCTGGACCCACTTTGGTTATAGATCGCCGAACTCTGGGGAGGCCATTCTGAGGCTTCGTTGAGCCTCGACACAGGACGTTAGCTCTCCCTTATTCCCCTCCGGGAAGGGAACGTAGGGGTTGGGAGTAGGCTAGGTGACAGGATAGGTTAGCCGAACAAGGACGATAAAGGGGGTTAGGGGACGATTTATAGTGGGGAAGTAAAAAAATAAAAACAACAAAAAAAATAAGTGGGGGCTAAATTGGTTTTTCACAAATTAAGGGAGTGGGTATGTACAGTGACAGGCAAAGGCGATAGGTTGGGAGGGAGACAGGTAGGTAGGTCCGAGCCCGCCTTCCAAGTGGCCAGCACCACCGCACTCCCTCCACCAACCTCCACTGAACGGCAAAGGCTGGCCAGCTTCATCTGCTGGCTGTGTTACTTCAAGGCCTGTGCCGGCCCACTTGATCGGCAGCTGTTGTGTTGCTGCAAGGCCTGTGCCGGCCAGTTCATCTGCGGGCTGTGTTTGCCTGCAGCGGCCTTCTTCTGCGGGCTGTGTTTGCCTGCAGCGGCCTTCTTCTGCGGGCTGTGTTTGCCTGCTGCCTTTGCCATGCCATGCCCACTGCCCAGGTTCACCAGCCCCGTTCAATTTTTGCTTTGCCCCCCCTGTTCATTGCCATGTGCGCCAGGATCGTAAAAGCAACAGTTTGCAAGCTGCGAGAACTGCCCCGTTGGCAGCTACAACACGAGCCTGCAGTGGCGGCCCGTGCACCGTGTTTGTGTTCATGCATCCATTCGTTGTGCTCATTGCGTGTGCCACTTGAGCTGGCACGGAGACTGCGTTTGTGCAGCCCATGCACCGTTGTGGTTCACTGCGTTCAGTTCAAAAGGGAAGGCCTTGGACTGCGTGTGAGCAGCCAGCCACGTTCCCTGTCACCTGCATTGTTTTGAGCCAGAGACTGCATGCGGGCAGCCTGGCTCCCTGCTAACTGCTTTCTTTTTGCAGAGTTCAATGATCCTGGGCCATGGTTTAGTGTAAAATTTGTAAGTTAAGGTTAAGATGTACTGTAAATATGAGTGTGCCCCCGGCATGTCTGTCTAGCGCCGGCAATTTTATTTAAGTCGTCCGTGTGAGTGAGTTTGTTTAGATAGTTACGCAGCCCTCAGGTTATTTTTTTTTTGGGGACACGAATACCATGAATGTCGCACTCAGGGATCCGTAGGTAAAATGTACTAGGGGAAAACTACACATGATGGCACACGAAAATTTGACGACTCGGGACGAGTCTGTAAAAAGGGGAGGGGGTAGTGTTGTGGTTACCAGATTCGCAAACCACCATTCAGGTCCCTTAGGTGAGGTATCTCGGCAAGTATATGTGTAGTTAGGCCCAAACCCGTTGTCTAGTGGGAATACATGTCATTTATGCGTGCTGCGACTCTTCAGGATAGCCGTTTTTCTTTTGCTATCTTTATTTTGGACCAACCGCCATGATTACCACCACAACCACAACATCAACCACCAACCACAACGCCGCTTCACCACAACCGCCACGACCTTCACGTCACACTTCGCAACCGTCGCATCGCCACCGTTCTTGCGCCGCCTGTGGGTACCGGTGTTGGACTCGTGCAGGGCGCGCGTCGAACAGCGTGTACAAAATCACGGATTTTGTGCTTCAAAAACGGATCAAAAACGACACACGCCCACTTTTTGCCGTCCAATCGGTGAGCGAGGGGCGATTTGGCCCCGCCTCCAGGACGATCGATATATGCAAATTTGTGGATCAAAAAGCCTTCACGCCCACTTTTTCTCGGGCCAATGGGGAGCGAGGTGAAAGGTCAAAGGGAGGGGGTCAAAGGCGAAGCTACGGGGGGATAAAAGGACCGTGTTCGTCAGTCAGAAAAGAGCAGAAGCGGAGAGTCCAGAGGGGAGAGTCAGAGAGTCCAAAGAAGAGTGGAGAGTCGGGGAGTCCAGAAGTGGAGAGGCGGAAAGGAGAGTCGGAGAGTCCAGAGGCGGAGAGTAGGAGAGTAGGAGAGTCGGAAACAGAGAGTCAAGACTTCGCGGGCGGTGGAGCTGCTCGTCGTGTGCGTTGGAGTCGGAACGGAGGGGACGGAGCTGTGGAAAGGCGGCGACACCAGACGAGGGGGTGCTCGCGTCGTGCAGGGAGCTGCACCCGAGGGAGGCCGACAGCGCGACCTGGCCGAGGTGGAGACGCACACCAGGGATAATAAAGATCCTCTATACCCCGAGCATCAACAACCCCCTCCTGTTTCCCCCCGCGCTGAGATAGTGCGACCAAGGGGGCCCCTTTCCCACCCCCTACCAGACACCCTCCGCGAGGCCCGCGGGGTTGGGGCGCCATCGCCGCTCCGCGTCTCATCACCAGACGGGTAGGCGCGACCCGGTCTCGGCCTCAGGCCGCCTCATCCTTGAGGGTATGTCTTTCCTTGGTTTTGGGTATGTGTTGTCGGCGCCGTCTGTGAGGTAGAATTGTATAAGTGTTGCCGTGTGCTCGGTAGTCGGTATTAGCTCTGCATTGTGTTTCGCTTTTATATTTGCTTGTTGTGTAAATTGCATTGTGTCTTTTCTGTGTGCATTTGGTGGAATTGAATATGTGTGCTTCCCGTGTGCCGCGAATAAATGTGCTTTGTGTTGAACTGTTTCCCGCTTCGCTTCGTCATTTCTCCCATTGAATCCTCATCTTGCTTCACGTAAAGGGTTGGTAGTGGGCTGAATACTCCCGATAATTAATCGAACCGTCGAGGTCGACGTTAACACCGCTCGGTTATTCTGATAGTACGGAACGGGTCGCTTAAGTGGCCCGTGTCCGAAGTCGACCTGCGGCGAGGTGCGATCGCCCGGTCTACCCTCCGCGTGGGTACTTAGGTAGGTCGAATTTGGCGAGCAACCCTATCCCACGCGGGGGCTGATTGGCTCGATCGCGGTGAGACCGAAAGGTCCACCCATGACTGGTTCCCGGCGTTAGTCCGAGAGGGTCACGACTGGATTGTCCGTCCGGTGGGCGACGTGCCGCGATTCGAGTTACGTGGCCGTCGCACGCCGGCGGGCGCGAATACCGCAACAATATATTACTTAGTGGGTTGTTTGTTTAAAAAAAAAAAAGCAAACAAACCCAAAATGCTGAAAATATGTTCATTAAATATACTTCAAATTCAAAAACAAATTTACAAAAATTGCTATTTGGGAAAGATTTCTGCAATAAATGTTGATGAACTTACTGAAAACACTTTTTTGTAAACTGTAATTTGATAAACGTAATCTGAGGGTGAGAGCCCCTCGGGAGATAAATATTGTGTGCCGGTGCAACATTATGTACAGTAACTATGTAGATAGCCCATTGCAACTAACACCTGCAAACCTATTCCCTTTAATCTATTTACTCAGCAATGCTTCTCTCATTCCTCTCGACCCCTTACAAATGCTCCACATGTCCTCATCCACTTCCACTTATCCTCCTTATTCCACTGCCTTCTTTACACCTTCACATACTTCCACTCACCCCAATCAAACACTCCCCACAACCCCTTTATCCATTTACACTTATAACCCCTTCTCTCGCTACTTTTCGACCTCTTCACGCAAGAGCACAAGCTGCAGCTTTGAGCTAATTCAGTTTAGTGGTGCAGGACTGCATAGAAGTCAGACAAACATCCATGTCGAGTGATCATGAAAATTTCCAATGTCTATGGTTTTCATGCAGAGAATTAATGTATTTTATTACATTAACAACACCCACTCCTTCCAGGAGTGGCCAGAGAAGTGATGGGGGAGTAGCGCTACATGGTCCGAGAGAATTTGTATCAGCCCAACCTTTGATTGAAACCACCTGGGGGTGAAGAGGTGTGGGCAGACCAAGTACCTACAACCTTCACTTTATAACACTTGGTGCCCTTGGTAGGTTTGGTTGATATTGGATAAGTAATGACCAAATGCATCTGCCACAGATATGCAGACAGACAGATGGGCACTAAATTGTATGATTGACTTGCCATATCCACTCCCACCCGAAACGGCACGACATGATACACATTTACATGGAGAATTGGCATCGCCACCAAAGCTGAAATAAATATGGTGATGAATGGTTTTTAACCACCTCGGATGTTTACCTAAAAATTTGCTGGTTGCAACAATTACAACTATTATGACAACCAAGTTTCATCTCATTCTGTCCAGTGGTTTAGGAATGCATACCAGACAGACAGACAGAGTTGTCTGGCTTTGTATATATGATGATGACTGGGAGACTGTAAGTTTCACAGAATAAGTCTCTGTTTCACTTTCCTGATAATCGTTCCATTCCCTGTTTGCCTACTGAAATGCAGGCTGACAGGTTACCTCCAATCCTTTGTCCACCTTTCCTCCCACATGTGGAGAAAACTTCCTGCTCTTTGTCTTATCCTGCTCATCTTTTTGGTTGTTGAATGTGTCAGCTCAACATCACTTTGTGTCAGTCCTTCCATTTGGTTGCCTTTGTCTTTACAGTCAGTATGGTCATCTATAGGCCATCTCGCAATCAGCTTTTACCTGAGCTGAGACTCACAGACAAATGTGCACTATGTTTGTGCTGTGCAATACACTGTATCTTGATTAAATCCGTCAGCGAAGAAACTGGTAGACACGACCGGTTTGTATTAAAAAAACAGCAACAGAATGCTCTGCACTCTCGGCACACGATATGTGTGTGTGTGTATATATATATATATATATATATATATATATATATATATATATATATATATATATATATATATATATATATATATATATATATATATATATATATATATATATGAATAAAATATTACAGATGCAAAAATATTTGTAATTTTCTTCCACCTCTGCCTCCACTTGGATGCACAGCACAAGTAATATCATTACCTGTCATAACCCCTGAACTCCCACCCACACAAACACATTTTTGTATGCAATCGGCATAATTCACTCAACGCAAATGATTGTGATGTGCAACCTTGAAATGAGTGATGTGCAACCTCTTGCTTACCTTGAAATGAGTAAATGAACCTTTACATTGTATCGATACAAATGAGGTTTATCTCCTTGTCCTTGATGTTTTTCATTCACAGAGAATAAGGCTATACTGAAGCTATATCTAAATTATAAAGCAGGAGTGTCTGTCTGTCCATCTGTCTGTCACCAAACTACTCCATTAGTTTTGGGGTTAGCCATGCCAAATCTTCTGTGGAACCTTTTGGGGTATGAGGCTGTGTCCAATTTATTTCCTTTATGGAAAAAGAAATGTGAGTTGATGTACCTTTGCTTAATTGGAAGTATGAGAGAGCACTATCATCATCACAACCATGTTTATCTAGTTCCACTATCATCAAGTCATGCCCGAGAGCTTGGTTCCAGCCTTTACCCCATCCATCCAGCCAGAAAAGGTCTTCAATATAAGGGGTTATCCAGCCATTTAAGGTCCTCCCCCTCCTCCCTCCTCCTCCTCCTCCCTCCTCCTCCCTCCTCCTCCTCCCTCCTCCTCCTCCCTCCTCCACCTCCCTCCTCCTCATACCCAGTGTGGTTGACTTCTCCAGAGTTTCATTTTCTGCATGCATTATGTGTTTAAACTTCAACAGTTTATGTTTCAACATCAGCACCACTTGGGTTAAAGAGGATCTCCAAACTTAGTACCACAACCAAACATCAGTTTTACGGAGGTGAAAAAGACACTTTATTCACACCAGTAACAGCCTTGTCGAACAAGGCAAAGCCATACCAGTTCCCGGTTAAGCCCCTGCACAGTAACCCCATACCTGGTCTGACCCAAGGGTCTCAAACACATTCTAGCGCAGCACTTCCAATGCACATGATGGTCTAATTTATTCAAGCACTAATTTGTTTGTTCTCCTTTTCGTCCATGGAATTTTTTAATATTCGTCTCCAGCACCACACTTCAATGCCGTCAATATTCTTCCTTTCTTTCTTTTTCATTGTCCACAAGTCACATTGATACATTGCAACTGGGAATACCAGAGCTTTCACCAACCTCCTCTTGGTTTGTATTCACATTGCTGTCAATCCGAACATTGCTGTTCTCCCTGACGCAAACGGTCTATGAATTTGCCCTCCAGATTTTCCATTCACTCCAATCTTAGAATCCAGAAAAATGAAACTTTCCATTATTTCCACATGATCATCTCCCAATCTGAAGTCGTTGATTATTCTCGGATGACAAGATTTTAGTCAGTTTTTTAAAGATTTTTTTTAGGTGGAAATAGAGTTTTCACTTTCTTTCTTCACTGTTTGCAGCAATTTCATCAAGTCCTCTTTACTTTATGCAAACAGAGTGGTTTCATCAGCATGTTATGTTGTTGATGCATCTCCAATCCTGACTGCCTGGTGTTGGCTTAATGATCAGGGTGGTGGGCTTTGGATCCTCGGGTCCTGACTTCAAATCCCACTCAGCTGTTGAATTAATACCACGTGGGGTTAACTCGGCCTGTCATCCTTCCGAGGTCGGCAAAATGAGTGCCAGCTTGCTGGTATACTGTCAGAGTGGCAACCCATCCAGGATTGTGCCCAATAGCCAAGACGACTGCTTGAGCAGCACAAATGCTCTGCACAGAGTATGGTCCCAATTTCCTCCTCAATCCGGACTCCAGCCTCTGTGTCACCAAGTATGATTTCCTCATGATGTATTCACAATACAGATTGAATAATTAAGGGGAGAGAATGCACCGCTGTCTTACCCCTTTTCCAATTCCAAACCGGGGTCTTTTTCTCCATAGTCTGTTCTTACTGTAGCTAGTTATTTAGTATATAGCCTTATTATCACATATACCAGGCACTCCAACATCCCTAATTCTCTCAGCACAATCCTCAATCCACATCCATTCCTAGTCGAAACAATTGAAAGCTTTGCTCTCATCTTTAAAACAATGATCCAACTTTCTTTGATATTTCCTTGCTTTTTTTCTCTGATATACCTCAGATTTGAGATTTAATCTCGAGTAACTCGACCTCATCTGAAACCTGCTTGCTGAAATGACATTTCTCGCTTAATAAAGTCTTTTATTTTGTGGTGAATGATATTTACAGTCTTTTTGTCAATACAATCCTGCCCCAGATCTGTGTACAGATAGCCGTTAACATTTTGATTGCCTCTTCCCCAACTACCTCAAAGAATCCCATTGGAATTTCACCAGCACCTGGTGCTTTTCCACTTTCCAGCTCTTTCAAGACACTCAATACCTCACATTCTATCACTATTGGTTCTTGCTGTTATTTTCTTTCTTTGAAGGTTGCCATCATATTGCTATCTCATTTGTATGGAGTTTTGGTATTGTCATTCCATCTCTCTTTCACCTTTGTTTCGTCTGTGAGATACTTTCCTGTTGAACTCGAAATGACTCCAATCCGAGACCTAAACTGTCCTCTGATATTTCTGATCTTTTCCAAAAATACCTCTCGTTTTCCCCTCTCCATTGTCACTTTCGATCTCTCTGCACGCTTCTTTGAAATAGTTATTTGTCTTTCCTGGCTTGTCGTTGGAAGCGGCATTTAGCCGCTTAATGTCCTCTCTTGGTGCACCTTTGGTTTTCATCTGTCTTCTTCTGTCAGCAATATTTATTGCCTCTTATGACAGTCATTTAGCATTCTCCTTTTTGCTTGCTTTTGGGATGTAGTTTCTGGCTTTTCTTTTACGATGTCTTCAACCTCTAACCACAATTCATTTGAATTCTTGCAACCAAGTCCATTCTGTAAAACAGTTTTTTGCCATGATTGAATATTGGTTAAATATGTTTTCAAGGCGATATCTCGTTGGAGCTTTTGATTGTTTTTTTCACCTTTCTCAGCTTGACTCAGTTTAGCCACAAGGATTTCATGATCTGTCCCATCGTCTGCACCTGGAAGAGTGTTGGCAACTTGCATAGCACTTCTCCATCTTCTATTCTTTCGAAAGTTGTAATTCTGATTTCATATCGCCCATCAGGTGAAGTCCATGTGTACAGTCTGTGCTTGGAATGTTTGAACCATTTGTTGGCAATTAAGAGATCATTCTCCATACACAATTCTGAAATTCATTCCCTTGACTTTGGACACCAAGTCCATACTTTTCTATAATTCTTGGCCCTACTACCTCTCCAACTGTTGCATTCCAATCTCCCATAATAATTACAACATCGCCTTTAGGCACATGTTCTACCAGTTTCTGCAACTTTCCAAAAAACTCCTCCACATCTTTTTCACCTACTGCAAAAGTTGGAGCATATATTTGAATAATGGTGGTGTTCACTGGATGTTCTTTCAACCTCACTGATAATGACTGGGTTGCACCCCAGTAATGATTCTGGCATCTTCGTATTGCACATCACTGCCACTCCATTTATTATCCTCCCCCCCCCCCCCCGGAGGGAGGGAGTGGGATATTGTAATCGTCCGATTTGTCTGTCTGTTTGTCTGTCTGTTAGCAACTTTACGGCAAAATGGCTTTTGCAAACACTATCAAATTTAATCCACAGGTGGGCAATGAACCTTGGACAACCCCATTAACTTTTGGGTCCAATTGGGTCAAGGTCAAGGTCACGAAAAGATCAAAATCGTTTTTTGCTCATAACTTCGTCAAAAATGATCTGATTTACTTCAAACTAAGCTTATAGTGAACCTTATTCTATTTGTCACTTATAATCCTACCCATTCCTATAGTGAAAATGCATATTTGTGAAGATCGGTAGGGTCCGAAGTTTTGGGGGTCATGGTCATCAGTCAAAATTACAAATTTTCCATTAAAACTAAAACATGGTTACGAAAATACAACTTTACGGGAAAACGGCTGACTCAAACACTGTCAAATTGTTTCCACATGTGGGTAATGAACCTCGGACGAACCCATTAACTTTTGGGTCCAATTCGGTCAAAGGTCAAGGTCAGGTCACAAAAAGGTCAAAATCGTTTTTCGCTCATAACTTCGTCAAAAATGGTTTAATTGACTTTAAACTAAGACTCCAAATATTCCTTATTCTATTCCTTATAATCAACATTCAGGTTAAGGATTTATCAAATTTAAATTTGATCCCCAAAATAACTTTATGCCTTAAATGGGCGGGATTTGTTGTGCCTGGCACCACTTGTTTTACATGTTTCGTGACCAGCAAAGAATACTTTGTAACTGTCAGATTGAAACTGCCCCAAACCAGTCCATATAATTTCACTTATCCCCAAAATTTCAGTTATTGTTCCCTTCCGGTTTCACCAGAGACAAGAGGTTTGCTCTCCGTCTCTCTGTCTGTCCATCTGTAAGTCCATCTCACCTGGGGTTTTTAAGACTTTTTTTTCACATACTCTTTAAAGCAGTGTTTCTCAACCTTTTTTGTCCCACACCCCACTTTGATTTTCAAAAAAATTGTACGCCCCACCATGATTGGAGACACTGCAGTATATACTACATATGTATTCAAAAGGCTTTATTAAAACTTTATTGCAAATTTTATTAAATTGCTACTCACTTCAATGGGAGTCCTGCCCTTGATGCTGGCTGCAGATTTGTTTGATTTGAGGAACCAATTTTGTCAGTTTCAGCCTTAAATCACCTCGTTTCGTGATTTCCAGTCGATTTCTCTTATCTTGCAGCAAATCGGTATCAACACTAAATCCACATTCGACTAAATAAGATGATGGAAAATTTATCAATACTTCCCTTGCCAAAGTAGTCAAGTTTGGGTATTTCTTTTCGCTCTCCTCAGACAGCCACATCATGGTTCCTTTGATCTTGAAAAGAGTTTTCACAGACTCATCTTGTTGCAACTCGCATAACTCCTCTTGGTATTGCTCTGGTACTTCAGATAAATCCACCAGAAATGGCTGAGTCAGCAAGAAGGGAACTCGTAGCAAAGCTATGAAAGCGATCATATATTGATTCATTAATTCTGAATCCTCATGCCCCACCAAAATATTGCCATGCCCCACCTTGAGAAACACTGCTTTAAAGTATTCAACTGAAACTTGGTACATGGCTTTATTTTGATAAATTACAGAAAAAGTTCGACTTTCAGGGTGTTATGTCAATTTTTAACCGAGTTGTGCCTTTTTTAAACTTGGAAAATATCACATTTTATACATGGGTCAGTGTTCAGCTGCCCTGACTCCACCCCAATAACGTCATGCGCTGCCATTGCATGAAGCAGCACACATCAGCAGTCCTCAGGCCTTAGGCCCTGAGTGTTAGTCCATGGTCCAGTGCAATTGGAATGATCCCAGGTATATAACCACGATGTATTATTTCTGCACATAAGCCGTACGCGTATGTACCTCAGGTTATTTTTTTTAATATGAAATGGTCAAAGCTGAGAAATGAACGAAACACGGAGGGTTAGAGAGGTTCTTCTTCGTTTTGGTTCTGGTAACAGCTTGAGCGTGCGTTAAAGCAAACCAATTTTTATCTCCGTTTTGTTATCCTAGTTGTCTTTATTGGTTTCTAGTCTACAGAAGATATCGGTAAATGAAGATTGCTTTTCCTTTTATTTTGCTGAATAGACCCAAACAAGGTGGGGCATAGGGTTTCTTTTTCTTCATTGGGACCTGGAGGGGGGGGCACATGCATTGCAAAGCAATTCTTTCTCTTGTTACATCTAAGTTTACCTGATTCATTAACCTAACATTCCATGTCCCAATTTGTGAATGTTTCAGAAGCTCAAAGTTTGACTTTCAGTTCTGGCAACCTCGCCAACTGCATTTCCTTGTGGGTTTGATCCAGACTCCTCATAATGGCCAGTCTTATTCATCAAAATACTTGGCTCTTCTCCAGTAGCCATGTGTGTGCTTTCAAACCTGGGGGGCTGATCATCCGGCGGCATAACTTTCTTGGATTTCTGATCATGATTGTTTTCTTGGCATGCACAGAAGTGGTTTGTCATTGCCTTCTTCAGGGGAATACTTGATGGGTGATCCTAGCGATTGTTCTTCACAAGAGAATCCTCTGCCTCGTATCAAGGCTATGCAGTTATTACTGGCAATATTTGCCAGCTGCCTGCATGGCCATCCATCACATGCTATTGTGGCTTCACATAACCCTGATCAGGAGGCTAAAATGGTGAAGTACACCTTACCCCAGGTGGCCCAGGGTTAATGAATGCAAAGGCCACCTCATTTGACGAGGATTGCAGATGGTTTAATGGGGGTAAAGGCTACCTCCTTTACTTTGTTAAACCCTTAGCATTTGGTATCAAAACCTGAACCACAAGGCTGTGCTGGATTTATATTCAGAGGATTTCCTTCTATATGAGCTGCCTCACAAGGCTAATGGGCCTCATCTCTTCTCAGCAATTGTTTTTAAGGTGTCAGTAATTCACCTTTCACCTCTGCACCCATTAGTGAGAACAATCCCACCATGAGAAGGCCAGTGCAACCGTGCAAGGCTAAACTGTCAGACACTGTTTGTGATGCTGAGCCATTGGAGTATTTTATGCACCTTGAGAGCTTATCCTCAATGTCACGCAGCATAACAGTTCATGGGGTCAAACCATGTTCAGACTTGTTTAAATGGCAAAAAACAAAAGACTAAGGAATTGAAGAACATTCTTCAATTATTTTATTCTTGGCTTTTCTTTATTTTTCCTGTGAATTTGTGTGGATATTTTGGTGAATGGCTCGGTTGCACATGAGCAGCGTACCTTATGTTTTTGATACACATCTCCAATCCTGACTCCAGCGCTTAGCAAATCTGTGCTTAGCATCCATTCAAGTGTCTTGGTTTCAGACATTCATGTACATGGTGACCACAAAAAATGGTACTGACCTTACCTCTATTAACTTCCTCCATACCAACGATATCCTGTTACTTTTTGCAGGTGCGCAAAGTAGAGTTCATGTATAGTCGGCAGATTTAAATTTAGTCAAGATAGCCCCATTTTTATACGCCCGATATATATATATATATATATATATATATATATATATATATATATATATATATATATATATATATAT
Organism: Eptatretus burgeri; assembly: GCF_056783735.1. Classification (NCBI taxonomy): domain Eukaryota; kingdom Metazoa; phylum Chordata; class Myxini; order Myxiniformes; family Myxinidae; genus Eptatretus; species Eptatretus burgeri. The sequence continues at coordinate 27,719,435 of NC_140966.1, read as the reverse complement.
ATATATATATATATATATATCGGGGCTATTATGTGATACCGGTCGTCCGTCCGTCTGTCTGTCTGTGTATGTCTGTTTGTCTGTCTGTCCGTTCCTGTCCGTACTCTAACTCGCAAAGTTTTCAACTTTCACGTTTCATATTTGGTACATAGGTACAGACTGTGGAGACGGTGTGTCGCGACATAGGTTCGTCATCTAAAGTGGTTGCCATGGCAATCAGGATGCTGTTTTCCATCCGTTCCTGTCCGCAATCTAACTCCCAAAGTTTTCAACTTTCACGTTTCATATTTGGTACATAGGTACAAACTGTCGAGACGGTGTGTCGCGACATATGTTCGTCATCTTAAGTGGTTGCCATGGCAACCAGGATGCTGTTTTCCATCTGTTCCTGTCCGCACTCTAACTCCAAAAGTTTAAAACTTTCACGTTTCATATTTGGTACATAGGTATAGACTGTCGAGATAGTGTGTGGCGACATACGCTCGTCATCTAAAGTGGTTGCCATGGCAACCAGGATGCTGTTTTCCATGTAGTAGCACAATTCTGTATATACCTTCTTGTTCATGCCCGTAGGTACGTGCCCGTTTTAGAAAATCGAGAAAGAATACAGTAATCGTCGCTAACTGGATTGGGGTATTGGGTTTAAGAAAATCGAGAAAGAAAGAAAGAATCGAGAAAGAATACAGTAAACGTCACAATCCGGAAGTTAAGTCCTCACTGTCCGGAAGTTCACATATGGCAGTTACGATTATTCGCAATTTAGTTTTCATGGCCAATTATTCAATTAGCGCCAACGTATTTTGCCTTTCATCGAAAGGAAAAACACAAAGAGAAGAGGAAAGAGGAGAAAAAAAAAACCGTGCAAAAAATAATTTACTTCCTGCTTCGGAGCATACCAGCACTCTGATGTTACCGAAATTTATGCACCGTCTAATATGAAAACGATCATAACTTGGGGCATTGTGTTAATCTATAAATGTGCATAAATAGAGAAATTATTAGAATACACGAAGTCATCATTATCCGGAAGCCCTATGTTGTAACCCGTAATGGGGAACGCGGCTGCCCGTAAATAAATAAATAAATAATTATTCAAACCGCGAGCAACAAACAACAACCACACAGGCTGTTTCTTCGCTCTCGCGTGCCCGTACGTGGGTGGCGCGGAAGTTCGCATATCACAGTTACGATGACTCTCAATTTAGGTTTTAATGGCCAATTATTCAATTTGCGCCAACGTATTTTGCCTTTTCGCAATGTCCTCGCAAGGAAAAACAAAAAGAGAAGAGAAGAGAGAAAAAAAAATTACTTCCTGGTTCGGAGCATACCAGCACTCTGTTACCAAAATTTATGCACCGTCTCATATGAAAACGATCATAACTTGTGGCATTGTGTTTATCTATAAATGCGCATAAGAAATCGAGAAATTATTAGAATACACGAAGTCATCACTCTCCGGAAGTCCGTACGTTGTAACCCGTAATGGGGAACGTGGCTGAACTTCCCTTCCCCATCGGGCACGCCCACGCAACAACGTGTATTGTCATTGGTTTGGTAAATAAATGGCCATAACTTGGGAAGCACTTGTCCGATTAATATCAAACCTTGAAAAGGCACATCCTCAGGTCCCCAACAATATATCTGGCAAGTTTCAATTAGATCGGACCAGCGATTGTCGAGAAACCGCGGTCACACACACACACACACACACACACACACACACACACACACACACACACACACACACACACACACACACACACACACACACACACACACACACACACACACACACACACACACACACACACACACACACACACACACACACACACACACACTGCTGGAATTGTACATAGATAAGTGTGTGTGTGTGTGTGTGTGTGTGTGTGTGTGTGTGTGTCACAAAGACTTTTTCGGGCATATATTGTGCTCACTTGCACTCTTGTTTCAACATGCTGTGGACAACTAAAGAAAAATCGTTTTCAGTCGAAATCTACCTGAGAATATAATCCTTCAAGAAGACTCGAACTGAGTTCAGGGTTGAATACTTAAAGACAACATTTACCGAGGAAGGCCACAATCCATGGATTATCTCAAAAAAGAAATAAGTGATAAAATCAGTTCAATCACTGCAACCGAATGTGTCAGTAACAAACAATTTTGCCCTTCAAATCCAAGTGTGCCTGCAGCATAGAGGCAGACATCGAGAGCATGTACTTTAACCTCAATCAAATCAATAATATTAAAGATATCCAGATGAAACTTTCCATTGTGACCATGCATCAAGTGATGTAAATGTTTACCAAAGAATGTATCATTTTAAATAAAAATAAAGTAGGTTTATTAAATTGTCTGGATACCTTTTTGTGGTTATCCATTACCATGCTCTGCACAGAGTGTCAGTTCTGCCGAAGCAGTTTCTTTGTTGGGGTTACAATACTGGGTGTCTCGCCACTATGACATAGGGCATCAGGGTAGGAATTTGGAAATTGGTCAGGGTGGCTGTGATAGCTCTCCTACTTTTCGCTAAAGCCACAATGGGATGCTTAACGTCCATCAATTAATGCCGGCAGATGGGACACTCAGTTTAACGTCTATCCAAGGGATGGCACACTCATCGTTGAATCGCTCTGTCTGTGAAACACCAGGATGACAGTTTATAGCTGGGTCGAAATTCAAATCCAGGCCAAACAGCTCAGACGTGAGTTTGTGTACTTCCAGTCCATCATGCCAGGCCATCAAATACATCATTAAATTAAAAAAAAATAGAGACTGGAGGAATGTTTTTTTTTTTTTTCTTTCTTTCTTCATATTTACAGTCGTGATTTGTGCATGCACTACCTTGCTAATCTCTCTTCTCCCTTTGCATACATGAATATGCAACAGCTCATGAATATGCAACTGTGGAATTGGATGGCATGTTTTTTGTTCTGACAGGATAGTGCAGAGGTTGTGCAGTGTATTTTGGGCTGTTTAGCTTGGTTTGATTCACAGCCAACTATAAACTGTCAGATTGGTGCTTTACAGGCAGGACATTGCATCACGAAGTGTGTATTCCCTCAGTTGGATATTAGGCCGGGGACCCATCTGCTCATATTATTTCATGGACATTAAATATCCCTCAGTGTCATTCTCAAAGAGTAGGTGAGTTAGTCAATGAACCCAACAGCAAATTCTAAATTCTGCTCTGCGATATAGCTGAATGTTCATGAAAGACTGTCATTCTATGAAGCCAAACTTCTGCCTCGGCCAATCCCACAGGAAGGTGGGAAGAAGTAGAACCATTACAAAGTAGCAGAACAGGGCTGTTGTGGGATAGGGATGGCAGATACTGCATATATATATATATATATATATATATATATATATATATATATATATATATATATATATATATATATATATATATATATACATACAGAGATAGATAACTATTTAACATATTGTAAAAGCCTTGCAACCTGTTCCAGTTACCCGTTTCGAGTTCTGCAGGTCGTGTCAAAATAACAAGACCACAGTTTCGAGAAAGTTCCCAGACCTGTTTGTTATGCTACAATACTCGTTGGGACCACATATATATCCGAGTGTTGTGCTGGTAGGTGCTCGTGACCTTCCTCATCTGGCTGAGCAACCACAGATTGCGAGAGCTCTGAGCCAAATTGAGCAAGCTCATCTAACGATACTGAAATCACGAAATAAGATCACCACAAAAAGCAGAATCCAATCCCAAGACCAGGTCCATTCATTTAACAATTAAGTAGCATGGCAGAAGGAGTACACAAAGCAATGACAACCAGTATGAAATAAACAAATATAAATGAATCAGTAAATAAATAAGTTTATCCCTTAACCACCCCAGAAAAACCCAAATGTCACAGGTTTCTTTACTGTTCTTATCTTTCACTCACTCGACAAGAGCACAGTACAGGGAATACAGATAACAAGGCTGAGAGGTTGATTGCTAACCTGGAGGCAAGCTGTGCAGGAGTCGGAATCATAGTTTTTGGGAGCTCTCCAGTGCAACCCGGCGTAAAAACTCGTCAAGCTCTGTAAATTTCTCTCCCTCAAAGCCCTCTTTGCTCTTGGGATTAAATGTTCACAGCTCCGACGCAGTCAGCTCCACATATTCAGAGACTCAGACGTTCTCTTTACTCCTGCTGTTCCTCCAAACGGCTGCTTTCTCCTCTTGGGGTAATTCTCACTCTGTTGGCTTCCCCATCTCTCCCTCAGAGCAGCTGTAATGATCAACCATCTCTGTGTTAGCTATGTCATCAACTGAACTCAATATAGCTCCCTCTCCATTAACGGTTAACTACACATGATATCAACTGCCAATCTGGCCTTGTGCTGGCTGCTTGAGCGAGCTCCTGTGTGTAGCATTTTCCGACTTCCTCAATGTTGTTTTGCCTCCACAATCAGCTCCTGTGGTGAGACTAATGGCCAGCGATCTCAATGCAGATTCGCCACACCTGCTCATACTCATGGCTTGAGCTGCAAAGCTTTCAAGTGCACTTTGGAAATTCATGTAAACAGGGTAAAGAACATTAAAAACATAAGCCAGAGGTTTGAATAGGGAAGGACAACAGTAGGATATGAAAAACAAACATTTCACAAATAGTACGTCATGCTGATCTGAAAAAATGCCAAGAAATAACCGTCATTCTATGAAGCAGTTTTTTTAACCCCTAAAAATGATAATTACCACAACCATATCCCACAACGTGCAAAAAACATCTTTAAAAATGACCGTTTTTACAGCCATTTTTCCCTGCTGTGCAGGGGTTTGGCTTTTTCTTGAGGCAATGTTTTATAGCCGGATGCCCTTCCTGACACCAACCCTGGTCGCCTCTTACGACACACAGGGATATGGTACACCTATTCTAACCGGGGCATACACCGGGACCAGTACACTGGCACTCATTTCGCCGACCTCGGAAGGATGACAGGCCGAGTCAACCCCCTGGTGTTAATTCAGCAGCCAACGGGGCTTGAACTCAGGACCCTGGGATCCCAAGCCGCCACCCTAACCACTAAGCCAACACCAGGCTTACAAAAAACATCTTTCAGAAAATAAATTCGGTTAAAGTTGAACAGTATATGTTGACCTTTATTATCTGAGCACATTATTGTTTATTTTTATGCTTATTTTGCAGGAATGATTACTAAAGCCATTAATTCAGCTGAGTCTGAGCAAAGCGAGGTCGAGCCCATTTATTCCTGACATGTGAAACACCATGCAATCCCTGCTTATAGAAAACAAACTTTTTGGAATGCTGTCCACATTTTCCATCCAATCATCATTTAAATTTGTTAACAAAAAGTTTCATGGGTAGGCACTCCTATGTTGAAAGTTTTGTGTCAATCGCCCAAGTGATTGTGGAGAAAACAAATTTGAAAAGTGTGAAAAAGTGAGAGTGGTAAAAAAAACAAGAAGAGGGCTTCAGCCGACTTTCCACAACATGGTCAAGGATGGTTGTGTATGCCTATTACTAGTTTATATTATTTTATACTGAAATGCTGACAGATTATCAAATAGGTACAGGAAGACAAAGACATAACACTTGAGTGGATTATCGGCAGAAAAATTTGGGTGGAGAGGTTAGCATGAGTAGAAAAGCGTATGGGTAAAAGCATAATGTGACAATGGGCAGCAATGTTGAAAAACTGGAGGGAGTGACATGATACAACATACAAAATAAGTCAATTCCACAGACAAAAGAATAGGATGATTGAATGGGGGTGAGCAATTCGATTATAAATAGGGAGGGTAGTAGGTATGGGATTCTGGAAGAAAATATGTGACCTGGATTGATTCTTGGAGGATGTTGGGAAGAGAAGGCATGAGGAGTGAGGCCAAAAATGCAGTGATAGAAAACTGAAAGTCCACCAACCTGCCTGTGATTGGTCAGATGCAGACCTTAGGACTGGGCTTCCTATCTACTACTACTACTAAGCCACATGCCCAACTAATGTGTTTAGAGACCCCGCAACTGTTGGTCTTCTGCCTTCTGCCAACATTCATGTGGGTCAAGGCCAATATGATTGGTGCACTGGCACAGCTAAGAGGGTCTTGGGTATCCTCGAGGACGGCGTCCGTAGTAGACCTGTTTGGGGTGAAACCAGATTGCTGGGAGTGTCTACAGTACATCTGAAGAACATGAGATCTCGAGACAGAATAACATTCAAAACAATCCACTGTTTCAAAAAATAAATAAATCTGGTAACCGTTGGATGAGGGGTCCTTGAATACCATTAACAGACAGCTTGGGAAGTAAGGCTTGCTGCAATTGGCAGTATCGAAAGCTCAAGAAATGTCCAGCAAAATTGCCCAGATCTCTGGTTTGATATTTAGTTAATCCATATATTGTTCAATTAAATGAAGCTGCCCATCCACAGTCAAATGACCCAAATGATGCTTAGAGATGAGAGAGTTGGAGAAGAAATAATCCCAGAGGTCTGCAGCAATGATAGCTTCAATCACTTTCGTTATGATGGGGAGAAAGCTAACCAGTCTGTAGTTTAATGCATCACATCTGGATCCCTCTTTGTGAATAGAGATGATGTTTACAATTTTCCAAGATGAATTGTATTGAGGAGCGAAATGCAGAAATTATTGATGTCTATGAAGGAGATAGTAGATTTCAGACAACAACAATCTGCCTTGCCAAACTGCCAAATATGTATCTGCCTTGGCATCACCATGAAAACTGGCAAGAGACAAACACTTTCACAAAAAAACGTGATCCAAAGAGCTAAGAAGGACAGAATGTGAGCAAAACAGGCTTGAAAGGAAGCTTGACATGACAAAATATCACAAAGAATGACTGCCATTTGGAGAGATGCGAATTGGAAAAGACCGTTTGGGAAGCTTGGTTGTAATACCGTGGACTGAAGTTTGAAGATTGAATGCCAGACAACTGGAAAGATGGCAATTGAAGACCCCACAGATTAAAATATATGAGTAATTGTAGAGCTGTCAAAGCAAGAATATGGAATGCTCCAATTATGTATTGTTTTCGAGCAGGAGAGATTTTTGGCATGGCTTAAAATTAGACTGCACCACATGCCTTATATGCTATTAATATCACTGAAACTGTCTTATCTTCATTTTTGTTAGGGAAAATTGGAAATGAAGCAAGCTTCCAGCAAATGCTGGTGTTGCACACAGGATAGACTTTATAACTGTTGAGAGGTGGATATTATCCTTCATGGGATGTTTTTACAGTTAAACTTTTGGGGGCAATCCAATGGCCAGTGAGCCAGAGATGTGTTTATGGATTGACTGCTTTCCAGAGGGAGTATCAGAGGAGTTGTGGGATGGGGGGGGGGCAGCAGTGCAGCAATGCCACGAGCCTATAAAGCACTCAAGCTGACTGATAATGTGAATAGCAGTGCAGTAGCTAAACAATGCACTTAGGAGTGGGCAGTTCTGTGTTGTTTTTTTTTTCCCAGAATGTGATCAAGCCGGAAGTTGCATTTTAAATTTATCACCTTTCCCAGGTACATTTCAGAAACGTAGAACTGTGTAACAGATGTCTAAGTAGAGTGGATGTTTGGCAGGCACCCACTATTCATCTTGACTCTTGTAGTAAGTGTTAGTGTGGTACATGGGCTTAAATGGCGCCATAACAGTCGAGAGGTGGTTATTTTGAGATATATATTTTTTTCGTCTGAGCAGGAATTTATGGAGTCACATAAAACTCCAACAAAAGCAAGAATTTTTCTCCAAAATGTAATTTTATTGAACAATAATTGATACATTGGCCTCATTCTTATCTTCATGTATAATAAATAGTGAATATGATGTGTTAGACTAATTTTCTTTACCTATGCATTAAATAGATTAACAAAAGAGAAAAGGCTATGAATAGCTTATTTCAAAGAGTTAGATCAAGATCGACAGAATGAAAACGTGTCTTTTTACATCTGGAATAAACAAGTTAAGCCAGTTTTTCCAAGAAGGTTGGTTCAGCTATGTTTCAGGCACATTCATCTGTACACTTAAGAAGGTCAATGTGACATCTGAAGGACATGGCATTGCATTTTATTTCATTTTTACAGCTGATGAAGCCACCTATAAGGTGGCTGTTAAAATAGTCAGGTGGTTTGAAAACAAAACAGAGCTAAAGAAAGAAAGATATCTCCAAAGGGCATTACCCTAAACCTCAAACTACTGTGGAGGAGAGAGTGAAAAGGTGAAGAGAAGCAAATATGGAAGGAGGCCAAAGAGGGTGAAACATAATCTGTACTTTACCATGATTTGATAAAGGAACCCATCAAAAAATGTAGTTTTCAATGGTAAAATGGATATGCAAGATTTTAAATTAACACTAAACTTTGGAGGAGGTGAGGTGGAGCCTTGCGGATCAATTGAGAAATTATAATTGAGAAAAGGAAAAGGGAGGCTGGCAGGAAAGAATGATGAGGGTATCAGGGTGAGTGAGGGTGGGGGGTGGAGAAGAGAAAGGTTTGGAAAAAAATTAGGGCGAAAGGTAAGGTGGAGGAGGGAGGGTGGGAGAGGGTTAAAAATACACCATTTTATGTCCATAATAAATAGAGGTCCATTGGATATTTTAACCTGATATCCATAATCAACAAGAAGTAGCTAAATTCTCCAAATAGAAATAGCGAACAAGGCAGCCAGCTTTCAAAATATCTGCAGCCATACCATGTCTGCAAAATACAAATTCAGTGTACATATGTTATACTTGCAGAGGTACTCACACCTTCTGCGGAAGGAATTTAGAGTTTAGAAAAAGAGAGCCAGGTACTATGTATAGTTTCAATTAATTAAACACATACAATGTAGCAGACAATACTATAATAATGATAACATAACCACTAATACTATATATATATATTTATATATATATCCTGGTGTTGGCGCAGTGGTTAGGGCAGCGGCTTGGGATCCAAAAGGTCCCGAGTTCAAGCCCCGTTGGGCCACTGAATTAATACACCAGGGGGTTGACTCAGCCTGTCATCCTTCCGAGGTCGGCGAAATGAGTACCAGTATGCTGGGCCGGTGTATACCTCGGTTAAAAAATAGATGTACCATATCCCTGTGTCGTAAGAGGCGACCAGGGTTGCGTCAGGAAGGGCATCCGGCGTAAAACATGTGCCAAATCACTATGCGGATCATACGGATGATCCGCTGTGGCGACCCCGAACGGGAGCAGCCGAAAGAAGAAGAAGAAGAGATATATATATATATATATATATATATATATATATATATATATATATATATATATATATATATATATATAGATTATTCCCTTTCAGTATGCTGGTTAAGATGGTGATGCTTAAACCAGAACAAGAGAAATCTCACTCCCATTAACAATGCAATGACGTGTTGAGTGACTCATGAATAGGGATGAGAAAGGCTTGTACGTAAAAGTGCGCAAGCTTCTATCAAGTCGTCACCAAAAACTCCCGTGAGCCCTCGACATTTTTAACATCCCATGCGTTGATTGGCTCTCCAGAAAGGTGCAACTGATTGGCTACCAGAGTCCATGTTTGAAAAATTAATTAATTACTGAGAAAATTAGTGAGTCACGACATATACAATAAGTACAATAAAATAACAGTTAATAATATGATACAAGAAGGCAATACGACACAATAATGACAATTGCAGTTCCTCTGTGTAAACATTTTGCATCTGGTTGTTGGGTGCCAGAATTGTGAGCTTGGTGATGATGGATAAGAAGATAATTTGTAACACTGCCAACCACCGGATGGTGCTACACGATACACATTTACAGAGAGAATTGGGATCTTCCCCCACCCTGAACCCCCTACCCTGTAGGTTTGAAAATGTTTTCTTGCATCTACATTTGCCAAGAGGATTCCAATGGTATGCAACGTGATAGATTACGAACGGTGGGTCCGATTCTATCGATGGATACAAAGACAGACGGAAAATATGAAAAATCACTCAGAGCGGCACTTGGCAAAACAGAACAAAGTAGAACGGCACTAGGTTGAGCGTATACCTCCACCAGGCTGACAAGTTTATGTTTTGTATCCCACTGATGGGCTGGATTTGAACCAAAATCAAATCCGCTTGTTCTTGTTACTTAACCAACTCATCCACCTACTTTTGTCATAACTCTTCCACAACTTTTTGAGATATCATGATTTATATAGCTTTTGGCCCTATTTCTCAATTTTAGAAAATAGGCCTATGTTGACCTTTTGATCTCAAAAATAATTATTGGTTGAATTCAGTGAGTTGATATGAAAATCTTATTCAAATGTCGTCAACCAGATGAAAATTTCCAATTTCAGAAATTTTGTCCGATGTTCACCTTTTGGTCTATGTTGACCTCAAAAATAGTTGCTGGTTGAATTCAGTTATCTGATATGCAAATCTTCTGCAAATTTCAAGTCAATCAGATGAAAGTTGAGGATTTTAGACATTGCACCTAAGTTGTTGACCTTTGGCCTATGTTGACCTCAAACATAATTGGTTGTTGAATTCAGTGACACGATATGCAAATCCTCTTCAAAATTTCAAGTCAATCGGATCAGAATCGAGGATTTTAGAAATTGCACCTCAGTTGTTGACCTTTGGCCTATGTTGACCTTTGGCCGGTGTTGACCTCAAAAATAATTGCTGGTTGAATTCAGTGAGCTGATATCAAAATTCTGTTCAAATTTCAAGTGACTTGGATGAAAACTGACAATTTTGGACATCTGGCCGATGTTGACCTTTGTCACTTGACTGTCGCAGTGACAGCGCCTACAATCTGTGAAACTTTCCGAATGATCTGCTGAGCAGTTTGAACTGCAGGTGAGCGCACAGACAAACAAACTAAGTGAACAACTCAAATTATTTTTCTTGCATATGGCAGCTTGGCCGCTGCGTAGCTATCGTTTCGTTGGAGGGCGACATAGCCGCTGATGTGCCCCTCTACCAGTACACTGGTACTTATTTTGCCAACCTCAGAAAGACGACAGGCTGAGTCAACCCCACCTGGTGTTAATTCAGCAGAAAAACAGGGCTCAAACTCATGACCCAAAGATCCTAAGCAAGCCACCCGAACCACTAAGCCAACACCAGGCTGTGAGAACAAATCAACATACTTGGCGAATTTTTTTTTTTTTGCGAACTAACACCTTTTTAAATGCAGTTTCTATCATAATAAATGTCAGTGTGTGTCTCTCTCCTTCATAACTCCAAAACCATGAAACCTAGCAGCCTGAAACTTTTCAAGCATACGAAGGGAATTCAAAGAAAATGTAAGAGTTAAAATTGTGTGTTTGGATTTATTAAAACACCCCTTTTGAAGATAATTAACGGCCTTGTTTGATGATATCCTTTATCAGGCACATCCTTGGCCACTTTGCTCTCAATGTGGTCTTGAAACGATACCTGGGTTACCTCGCTGAGGTCTGAAGCCACCATGTTTTTTGGCCTGCTTTACCATGCCTTAACTTTGAACAGGCTGCAATGATTTCTTAACGATAGTTTTTTTTTACTCCCCTCACGAATATTATCGATACCTGCAAATCATTTGGTACAATTGCAATGCTTATAAACAGCTGGAGACGCCAGCATTTATGGCTTTATTTCATTTCCACACATGCCAGAACCTCGAGAATCTCTTAAACTAAGCCGAATTACAAAATATAAGCTCTGGAATTGAACTTGGTAGCAGTTCCAACTGCTTGAAAAGTGTTAATTTGTCCAATTCGGACATTGCTTGGGCATTTCCGTGTGCATGAGTTTATTGATGGCAATTGGTAATCCTTTGCCAAGCTAGGCATTCTACTGCAGTGCTTGCTTGAGTACTTAAGCCACTTGTCGAACGCCCTACACTCGAAAGCGGTACAGTTTGGGATGTATTGGGATGTACAGTCAGGAGTTGCTATACAAGGTAGAAGTATGTATACAGCACCAACGGACGTGGTGCATATGTGTAGATTTGGATCTGTAGGGACTCTCCGTGGATGTTTGGGCATGCCGTGCCTGTTACAGGCGCCATGGTGGAAAAGTTTCATGCCGTATCTCAGGCCAAAAAAAAAAAATGTTGCATTGGCGTAACGGGTCACTGAAAAATAGGGTAGGTCGGTCGGGATCTTTTTTTTTTTTTTTTTTTTTCCTAATAAATCCCTCCCAAAATCTCCCCCGGCTCGAGTACCACCCTTTTTGTCGGCGGGTTCTGTCCGAAACACTTCCGGGTTTTTGCGATCGCGATCGCAATCAACAAGATACTTGAAAACGATAGCAAAACAACAAAAATAGCAATAAAATAGGGTCGGCAAAATTTTTCGATAGCAAAAAAACAAAAAAAAAACGTAGGGTCGGCGGAATTTTTAGGGTCGGGCGGGTTACGCCAATGCAACATTTTTTTTTTTTTGGCCTTATAGAGGTTTTTATCAGGTTTTCCTTTGTCCTCATGACTGTTTCTAAAGCGTTTGGTTATCGGGTGTGCTTTACAAAGGTTATACGTTTCTCTTTGTGAGCTTCAAAGCAAAATATATTTGATGACGCCCGATTTCTGAGCTGTTTGCCATATTAACGTGTTTTCTAAATTACTGAGACATTTTTTTTTCGAACCATCACACAGCTGTTTATGTAGATTAAAGTTTATGCACATCTCTTTGAAACATTTATGAGATGGCAAAGTTTTTATTTATTTGTATATTGAAATTCCCCCAAAACAACGGTGAAAGCTACTCAAGGTTTTTGGGTTGTATGCAGTATGTACTGTAGTCGGTAATCACACTGATTCCAATCTGCTGATTCCCGAAAAGGTGCCGATATCGGATCACTGTATGTATGTGTGTGTTGTTCATAAAGCATAACATTTTCCATTTGCTAACTCCTCTCTCTCTCTCTCTCTCTCTCTCTCTCTCTCTCTCTCTCTCTCTCTCTCTCTCTCTCTCTCTCTCTCTCTCTCTCTCTCTCTCTCTCTCTCTCTCTCTCTCTCTCTCTCTCTCTCTCTCTCTCTCTCTCTCTCTCTCTCTCTCTCTCTCTCTCTCTCTCTCTCTCTCTCTCTCTCTCTCTCTCTCTCTCTCTCTCTCTCTCTCTCTCTCTCTCTCTCTCTCTCTCTCTGTCTGTCTGTCTGTCTGTCTGTCTGTCTGTCTGTCTCTGGACGTGTCTGGTGGTGATTATGTCCGGATTGTGTTTGTCTCCAGATGGAGTTTGTGTCTGGGCATTATTTATCTCCAGACAGTGTTTGGCTTGGACCTGGCTGGGCCATGTCTGTTTGTCTCCGTATGTGTCTGTGTTTTTCTGCAGATGGTGTTTGTCTTCAGATGTGTCTTAAGTGGGATTTATCTCTGGTCCTGTCCGGGCGGTGTTTATGCCTGGACGGGAGTTTGCCTCCGGACGTATCTGGGCGGTGTTTGTCTTCTCGTGGTATTTATAGTATGACCGGTAGGAAATGGGTTTCAGACATTATTTTGTTTCCATCTTCACTATTATTCTATGCAGCATCATTTTGATGAGAAAGTATGAATTGTAATTAACACTCCACTGCACATCTGCCTTCCCTTCCTCTCACCTCGTGCTGCCTTCCCTTCCCCCACTACTCCTCATTCTCCCTCACTCCTCACTCCCACACCCCTCCTTGCTTCCCCTCCTTTCTCTCTCCTGCCCCTGCACCTCCTCACTTTCCCCCCTATCTCTCTTCCCCACCCCTATCACTCTCTCCCCTTCCTCCCCCCCTTTCATAAAATTCCACCCAGAATGAGGAGAGTTAGGGGAAAGCAAGGAAGGGAAGGTGGGGGAGCAAGGAAGAGGGATGTAGCGACACTTCACCACACTTCGCTATGCACTCCGAAATGTTGGGGATGCGAGGAGGGGAGTGGGTGCGAGATAAAGAGAGCAAGGAAGGGGTGGAGAGTGAGGAGGGGTGGTGGTGGGTGGGGTGGGGGGGGAGCCACACCTTAAGAATTAAGTGGAAACTTTTCAAAGAGTAAAAATTTAAATATTATTACAATATTTTCCAATTCTCTCTTGAACTCATTGTTCACTTGTCCCGTTGCTTTACTCATTCTAATCCTCCCATTATGTTAATCATTCTTTTAATTTGATTTTTAATTTAATTAGCTTGGCATCCTCGAAGCGGAAGATGGGATTTTGCAATCACTTCTGTGTATCGGTGTGTGTGTCTGTGCCTTTCCAGGCCGTAACTTTTTACCGTTTGAGCTTTTGTCATCAAATTTTCAACAAAGCTTTATTATGAGAATATGGAGAAAGCAAATTAATAATTTTGTTGAAAGAATAATAACAATAATAATAATAATTTTTATTATTATTACTTCCGCCACCGAAGGTGATCGGAGGTTATTGTTTTCACCCCCCCTCTGTTTGTGTGTTTGTCACACAGTTTTTGGCAACAGTTTTCAAGCAATCGTTCTGATTTTTTTTGTGTGTGTGTACGTGACCGGCCAAGAACAGCAATGCATGCTTTTGGTGAAAATCTGAATCCGGATCCGGATCTTATAATTATTTCAGTGATTCTTCACCATTTAGAGTTAGTGTGGTGGGCTTGTGATCCTAGGGTCCTGAGTTCAAACCCCGCTTGACCGTTGCATTCATACCAAGTGGGGTTCACTCTGCCTGTCATCCTTCTGAGGTCGGCAAAATGAGTACCAGCTTGCTGGGATGATTGAGCCATTTGAGTATCCTGTGTTGGAGTGGTGACCCAACCAGGATTGTGCATAATAGCCCAGGAGACTGCTTCAGCAGCACCAATGCTATGCACAGAGTATGGTCCCAGTGGATAGTATATGTTTGGGTGACATAAAAGGCAAATGTTGGTTTGGATTTTTTTTCCACTGAAAGGTTCAAAAATGACATATAGCACAATATCTCAAACGGTTATGGATGGATTCCGACAAAACTTGGAGGACAGGTTGGGAGTTTGACGAGGAATAATTGATTCAATTTTGGTGAAGATCCGAATCTGGACCCAGATACGAGAATGATTTTATTTTGAAGTGATTCTTCACCATTGAGAGATGTGGCTAAAAACAATATTGCATTATATCTCAAAAAGTTGTGGATTGATTTGGATGAACCATAATGGATAGGTTGGGTGTTGTGACAAGGACAAATTGATTCAATTTTGGTGTATATTCGGATCCAGATTCGATAATTTTTAAAGTGATTCTTTGCCATTGAGAGATAGGGTCAAAGATTATATATGGCATGATATCTCAAAAAGTTGTGGGCGAGTTATGACAAAACTAGATGGATGAGTTGGTTGCGTAACAAGAACAAGCCATTTCGATTTTGGTTAAGGTTCGGATTTAGATCCAACCTATCAGTGGGATCCAAAATGTAAACTGTTCAGCCTGGTGGAGGTATGCGCTCTACTGAGTGCCATTTCGTTTCGCCAAGTGTCACTCTATGAGATATTTTTCAATATACAGGTACTTGATTTTTCAAGTATATTGGTTAGTCTTGTGCATCATTCTGCCTGTCTGTTTCTTTGTTTGTATGTCAATCGCCTACAGGTCACAATTTTAAAGCAATCTTCACAAAACTTTACCACCGAGTGGAGTTCATTGCAAGCAAGAAACCTATTGTTTTTGAGATCAAAAGGTCAACACAGGCCAAAGGTCAACAACTTAAGCGAGATTTCTAAAATACTCAATTTTTATCCGATTGATTTGAAATTTGAACAGGGTTTGCATATTAGGTCATTGAATTCACCCACCAATTATTTTTAACGTCCAAATTGTTTTTTGGATTTTGCAAGCATCGTGTAATGCATGACACCTTTGCTGTTTGTTTTTTGCAAAATCGAAGATTTTTCAAGTACATTGGTCAGGCGATTTTGTTACTGTCTGTCTGTCTGTCTTTGTTACTTACGAAATAGAAAGATTTCGTAAGTATATTGATCAGTTCCGTTTCTGTTTGTTTGTTTGTGTGTTTGTATGTTTGTTTGTTTGTTTGTAGGCACGATAACTCGAGAAGGGAAGAAGCTACCAATGTCAAATTACACCACGTGATTCAGGAGGGTGATGGCTAGTGCTGATTAGATTTTGGTCAAAATCGTTCTAAGGTCAAGGTCACAGTGAGGTCAAATATTCGATTTTTGATGGTTTGGGAGAGATAACTCGAGAACTGAAGAAGCTACCAATGTCAAATTGCACCACGTGATTCAGGAGGGTGGTGGCGAGTGCTGCTTAGATTTTGGTCAAAATCGGTCAAAGGTCAAGGTCACAGTGAGGTCAAATATTCGATTTTTGATGGTTTGGGAGAGATAACTCGAGAACGGAAGAAGCTACCAATGTCAAATTACACCACGTGATTCAGGAGGGTGGTGGCGAGTGCTGATTATATTTTGGTCTAAATCGGTAAAAGGTCAAGGTCACAGTGAGGTCAAACATAATTCCGTAAATTGACGTGGAGAAATGGAGTATTTTTGCTTCGCTCGACGTTACAAGTTTGTTTTAACTTCGATTTTAATTTTGTCTTCGTTTTTTGCAATCGCGTAGGACACTTATAACTCGGTTGTCGAAATTCTGGTAAAAATCGGATGTTTTGGAGACGTTTTGAGATTGTATAAAAAATATTTCACTCGACGCGTCACGGGTCGTCCCATGATGCAATGCGCTCGAGCAGACGTGTCGTTGAGTCACGTAAAGGTTTTCCGTGTGCGTGCTGATGGTGTTTTCGATAAAGATGGTGTTTAAAATCATTTTTTATCCCAATAAAGGTTATTGTCGCATGCCTGACTCGCTAAGCCGTCGGATTATGTAAAGATTGTTGGTGGATGGCCGAATATTACGGTTTTGTGACTTTGATAAAATAATATTAAATAAATGCATGGAGAAATGGAGATTTTTGCTTCGCTCGACGTTACGAGTTCGTTTTAACTTCGATTTTAATCTTGTCTTCGGTTTTTGCGATCGCTTAGGATGCTTAAAACTCGGTTGTCGAAATTCTGGTAAAAATCGGATGTTTTGTAGACGTTTTAAGATTGTATAAAAAATATTTCACTCGACGTGTCACGGGTCGTCCCATGATGCAGTGCGCTTGAGCAGACGCGTCGTTGAGTTACGTTAAGGTATAATTGCGTGGAGAAATGGAGATTTTTGCTTCGGTCGACGTTACGATTTTTGATGCTTTGATACAGAATCATCGTAGAAACTTCTGGTTTGCGTCGCCACCTTCTCTTGAGACAGCTTTTATTAGACAAGGTCAGTGGTCAAGTTGACGATTTCGTAAGTACCAGTCTATGACTGCTTGTTACCTACGAAATCTAAAGATTTCGTAAGTATATTGATCACTTCCGTTTCTGTTTGTTTGTTTGTAGGCACGATGACTCGAGAACGGAAGAAGATACCAATGTCAAATTACACCACGTGATTCAGGAGGGTGATGGCAAGTGCTGATTAGATTTTGGTCGAAATCGGTCAAAGGTCAAGGTCACAGTGAGGTCAAATATTCGATTTTTGATAGTTTGGTACAGATCACTCGAGAACGGAAGAAGGTACCAATGTCAAATTACACCACGTGATTCAGGAGGGTGATGGCTAGTGCTGATTAGATTTTGGTCAAAATCGGTCAAAGGTCTAGGTCACAGTGAGGTCAAACATCCAAAACATTCGATTTTTGATGGTTTGGTACAGAATCATCGTAGAAACTTCTGGTTTGCGTCGCTACCTTCTCCAGAGACAGCTTTTATTAGACAAGGTCAGAGGTCAAGTTGACGATTTCGTAAGTACCAGTCTATGACTGCTTGTTTGTTTGTTTGTCTGTTTGTCAATCACCTGCAGGTCACAATTTTAAACTTATCTTCACTAAACTCCACCACCTTCTAGAGTTTGTCTTGAGCAAGAAGCCTATTTTTTTGAGGTCAAAAGATCAAAAGGTCAACATAAGCCAAAGGTCAACAAATATGTCAAATTTATAAAATCCTCAATTTTCATCTGATTGATGAGAAATCTGAACAGGATTTGCATATCAGGTCAATGAATTCAACTGTTAATTATTTTTGAGGTCATCATAGGCCAAAAGGTCAACATAGGCCAAAGGTCAACAACTTTGGTTGTTGATCTCATCAATGATCTCTCAGACTCTTTGGAAAATCCTCTTTATCTCTTTGCTAATGACTCCAACCTCTACCGTACCATCTGTTTTCTCTCAGACTGGCAAGCAGCAGCTTCTTCACTCTCTGCAGACCTGTATAAAATCACAAACTGGTCCAACATGTGGAACAGGTCTTTCAATCCAGACAAATCTCACACTCTCTCTGTCTCTCCGAAAGGACTGTCTTTCATTCCTCTTTTTTTTTCCTGCCTTTGGAATAAACTCCCACACTCTCTTCAATCCCATTCTTCCCTCCAGGCTTTCAAAACAGCTGTTCACCACCACCTCTTCTCTTCCCCCATCCAAAACCTCGATCTTTTCTACCCCTGATAATCCACCCCAAACCCACCTTCTTCAAATTCCCTGCTTTACTTCCTGAAAGTCCTTGTAGTGTCCATCGTATATACACCGTGTTCTCCGCCCCATCCCTCTCCCTTCCACAGATCTCCTAATGTCTCTGTTCCCCACTGTTTTGTCCTTCCCTCTCCCACCCCTTTTGTCTCCTGCCCTCCCCCCCTCCCTGTTGTGCATTGTGTGTTTGCTTTTATTCGAGCCTCGACAATGTATATAAAAAATATCCTCAATTTTCATCCGATTGACTTAAAATTTGAAGAGAATTTGCAGATCAGGTCACTGAATTCAACGAACAAGTGTTTTTGAGGTTAACATAGGACAAACGGTCAACATAGGCTTAAGGTCAACAACTTAGGGTGAATTTCTAAAATCCTCAATTTTCATCCCAATGACTTGAAATTTGAAGAGGATTTGCATATTTGGTCATTGAATACAACCACCAATTATTTTTAATGTCTAATTTGTTTAATGGATTTCACAAGTATCGTGCTATGTTTGACATCTTTGTTGTTTGTTTGTCTGTGTCCAGGATATCTCAAAAGGTTGTGGACAGATTTGGATGGAATTTGGTGGGCAGATTGGGTGTGTGTGACAAAGCCAAACTGATTAGATTTTGGTGACAATCTGAATGCAGATCCGGATATGAATTTTTATTTAATTTTTGAAGTGATTCTTCACCACTGAGAGATTGTGTCAAAACAATATATAGCACAATATCTCAAAAAGTTTGGATGGATTTGGACGAAACTTTGTGGACACATTCGGTGTTTGACAAGGACAAATGGATTCAATTTTGGTGAAGATCTGAATACAGATCCGGATAAGAAAATTTTTTAATTTTTAACGTGATTCTTCACCATTGAAAGATGGTGCCAAAAATGATATATTGCACGGTATTTCAAAAAATTATTACCCCCGATATGTTCTACTGGATCAGGCATTGTGTGGTAGAGCATTGTTATGCTCTCTACCGAGTGCCCTTCTAGTTATGATTATTCTTTGACCCTTTGTTGGCCTTTTTTTGCTCTATAATTATTATTATTATTATTATTTCTCAGCAACCACTTGTCCGATTTGACACATTTTCAGGAGAGGAGCGACACCCCACAATAAATATTGTAATGATAATTGTGCCATAATAGGTCACGTGGTATAGCAGCCATCTTTTATTAAACCAAAAAAATTATTTATATCTCTAAAACCGCTGATCAGAAAAATTTGAAACTTGGCACATCTCACCTCAAAATGTGGATTAGTTGATTGTAAGGATGACATAATCGGTGAAGTGGTAGACCAGCTAAAAATGTTTCAATCAAAATCCTTGTTTACCATTGTGATTCAGTATGTATGTTTAAGCCGTAACATGTCTACCAATTGAGCTTTTATCATCGTCTTCAACAAACCTTTATTTTGATACTGTGGAGAACAAACCTGAATAAAATGTACAATTTTTTTTAACTGTCAATTTTGTTCAGTTTAGTTTGAGTACAAAGCAGATGCAGGCTGGCTTTGTATTTTGAGATGCTTTCTAGTTTGTGTTGCCTTCCTAACTCCAGCGTTTTTTTTTTTTTTTCCACGGCGAACCCAGCCATGACCATGGGAAAGTTCATGGCGATCCCGCTGCTTAATTATTTTCGTTGCACTCAATGAAGTTACACTTTGGGCACATTCCTTAATCTTTTCTTCACTCAATATAATTATCTGAACAGGAGAAAAAGTTAAGTTTAATGCTTTGGCAATTTCACATTTTCTTGTGAAATTTTCACTTTTCTTGCCTTGCTTAAATAAATATGCTTAGGTTTAAGAATCACAAGCTGAATAAAATTTTCAGAATTCATTCCGGATTTCACCTCACTGCGCCTTGTATTTATTGTTTGTTTGTTTTTGAAACGTTTCTGTACACCAACCTTGAGTCTCAGTTTGCAAGTTACCATCTACAATTGTAATAGAAGAGACGTAATTACTCTTTTCTGAAAAATGTTTTTTCGAGTTTTTTTAAGTCCTGCAAAATAGACTGTATTGAACACAGTTGTGTTAACAGACTTGCCTTTAAAACCCTTCTTAAATCTTTGTAATTGGGTTTTCAGAGGATTAACCATTCTCAGGGAAGGAAGGATTTACATGGAGAAACAAAGTGAATCATAAATTTAGGTAGATCTCTGCAGACCACCGATAAAGCAAGACTGAAGGAGGCAAATGATTTGTTGGTTCGTTGATGTCATCTTCATGCCAGAAGGTTGACTGCCATGGATCTCCACCTCTGTATGTCCTGTGCTGTCCTTACACATTCTACATAGGTCAACTGCATCCAGTCCATTGTATCAATTATCCTTTTCCTTCTCTGCCTCTCTCTCCTAAGTTTTCCATTGATCTTCCCCTCAAATAACTGTCTCTGTCTAACATCTGCTCTAATGATGTGACCAAAGTATTGTGTCTTTCTCCCTTTGACGTTACACACTAATTTTCTCTTTTCTCCAGCCATTTCCAGCACTTCCTCATTAGTCTTCATGTCTGTGTAGGGTATTCAGCTTATAATGATCTCTTTGTTTGTTGTCCATGTCTTGCCACATATAACAAAGATAACTCGAGTTCATAGAACACGATACCCCATGCAGGGTTCAAGTGTATACTTCAATTTATATATAATAATGATTTCCAAGATCGCTAAAAGAATTCCGGAAGTTTATCACTAATGAAGCACTCTTATACCGCACCCTATTTAACATGTCCTAGTACTGCTAAATGGAAGGGTTTTGAAAGTGCAAATCAGGTGATTTGTGTTTTACAATGTTCTTGTATATAATTCAATTTAAATAAAATATCGATTATAAAAGTTTTGTGTTAAAAATACAACATTCAGTTTGAATAAGTTGTTCCTCGATAATAAACTGATGTTTGTAGACAGACTGAATGATGAATGGACATGATCCAATTGCTTAACCCCAACTTTTCGCTTTATGTGCATGGGATAACAAAATTTAGGACCTCAGCATTCCTTTCTTAAGATTCCGGTTCAACATTTTTGATCTTAACACAATCTTCATTCTTAAAAATTGATCTTGGCTATCTCAATTCTCCATTGGATCTCACTTTCACATCTCCCATCATCTATGACAATCTGCCCTAGGTACGTAAACGTTTTCACTTGTTCCAGGACTTGTCTATCAACTTCAATTATCACTTCCATTGTTAGGTCTCTGCTTATCACCATTGTCTTGGTCTTCTTCACATTCATTCTCAATCCATGTTCCTCACTCCCTACTTTCACTTCAGTGACTCTTCTGATTTAGTGACTTTAGTGATTGCAGAATCTTCTGATTCTACAATCAATACAGAGTCATCTCCATCTCCCTTGTTGTTAACATTCAACGCACAAATGTTTTAACCTGGTAGATAGTTTTTGTCCATGAAGATAGCTTCGGTGTACAGGTTGATTAATTTTGTGGACAAAACACATACCTGGCACACTCCTCTTTTGATTGGTAAGCTATCAAGTCTCACCACTGCTGATCGATTTCAGTATAGGTTCTAAATTATACTTTTGTCTTTTCTGTCAATTTACAATTTGTCTAAGCACTCCATTATTTTCTGATGATAAAGTCTATCAATGCCTTTTCATAGTCTACAAAGAAAACATACACAGGTTTTTTGCACTTCCAGGTATCTTTCAATGACTACACAGGTTAAATACGCACTCTCTGTTCCTTTCTTTCATCTAAATCCTGACTGGCTATCATCTATCTCTGTTTCTCGAGTTTGATCATTTCGTACCAAAATGATTCTTCGAAGCATTTTTATCACATGACTCATGAGACTTATTGTCCTATGCTCTGAATATTCGAGGGCTTTTTTTTTTTTTTTTTTTTTTTTTTTTTTTTTGTATACCTTGGTCGAGGCTCGTATGAGAGCTAACACACAACTCACAGCAAGGAGGCATGAGACAAGAGGGGTGGGAGTGGAAGGGACAAAACATTGGGGAACAGACACAGGTGAACTGTGGAAGGGAGAGGGATGGGGATGGGACGGGGAACATGGCGAGGAGAAGATGGACATTACAGGGACTTTCAGGAAGGAAAGCAGGAGAATTGAAGGAAGTGGGCATGGGTGGATTATCGGGGGTAGAAAAGATCGAGGATTTGGATGGGGGAAGATAAGAGGTGGTGGTGAACAGCTGTTTTGAAAGCCTGGAGGGAAGAATGGGAAAGAATAGAGTGAGGAAGTTTATTCCAAAGGCGGGAAAAAAGAGGAATGAAAGAGTGAAGATGAGCAGTGATTCGTGATTTTGGTAGTTTTACCAGAAGGGGGTTGTTGGCGGACCTTGAGCGCCCTGTGGAAATGTGGTTGGGACAAATCGCAGAGAGAGCAGGGGGGCAAGGCTGGAGAGGAGTCGGTAGAAGACAGAAAGACCACCGACCAACCTGCGGTGATTGAGTGAGAGGCCCAAAGACTCAGCTTCATTGCGGGAGATGCCGATGATCTTAAAAGCCCTGGTTTCGACAGCGTGAAGTCGAGAAAGGTGGGAGGCAGGAGCACCAGCCCAGAGGGGAGAGCAGTACTCCATCAGGCTACGGACAAAAGCTTTGTAAGTAGTCAGGAGCTCAAGAGGGCCGAGGAAGGACTTTGCACGACGGAGGATTCCCAGTCGGCGACTGGCTTTTGAGGCAAGGTTGGAAATGTGACTTTCCCAGGAAAGGTCATGGCAGATAGTGAGACCCAGAAGCTTGAAAGAAAAGACTTCTTCCAGAGGATTGTTGAGAAAGTGGATGGGGGGGTTTTGTAAACGGTCCTTTCGAAGAGACATAGTGAGAGTGTGAGATTTGTGTGGATTGAAAGACATGTTCCACGTGTTGGACCAGTTTGTGATTTTATCCAGATCTGCAGTGAGCGAAGAAGCTGCTGCTTGCCGGTCTGAGGGATGACAGATGGTACGGCAGAGGGTGGAGTCATCGGCAAAGAGAAATAGAGGATTTTCCAGAGAGTCCGAGAGATCATTGATGAAAACCAGAAAAAGAACAGGGCCCAGAACGCTACCTTGAGGAACTCCAGCCTGCACAGGAAGAGGGGATGAAAGAACTCCATTTAGGGCCACACGTTGACTGCGACAGGAGAGGAAGTCTGCGAGCCATGAGTGGAGATGGCCTTGAATACCATGGGAAGAGAGTTTGGTGAGTAGGGCAGGGTGCCAGACTGTGTCAAAAGCACGTGATATGTCCAGGGATACGGCTCGGATTTCCTGTCTGGCATTGAGGACCTCCATCCATTGATGGGAGAGCAGTAGCAGCATATCCAGGGTAGAGTGACCTGGTCTGAAACCAAATTGATGATTGGAAATCAAGCCATTGGAGAAGAGGAAGGATTTCATGTCTGAAGCAATGATGGATTCCATAACCTTGCTGATGATTGGGAGAAGGCTGATTGGTCTGTAGTTACAGGGATCTGTTTTTGCACCTTTTTTATGCAGGGCAGTGATGTTAGCAGATTTCCAAGCAGATGGCAGATGACCTTGGGAAAATGAGAGGGTGAATAGAACAGAGAGAGGGTGAGCAAGAGCAGAAGAGCAGGCTTTGAGGACACGTGGGCTGATGCCGTCTGGACCGGTTGCAGAATCTGACTCGAGGTTTGAAAGCAAGCTCTCCACCTTGTCAGGAGAAAAGGATACAGAGTCCAGGGACAGTTGGGTGCGACTGGGTAAAGTGGGTAGAGATAGTGATGGGTTTGGGACACAAGATTTAGCTGCAAACACCGAGTTTAGACATTCAGCTTTATCACGTGTGGAATCAGCAGTGCGACCATTTGAGGTAAGGGAGGGGATGGAGGGGGAACATACACCAGAAACAGATTTGATTAAACGCCACCAGGATTTTGAGGAGGGAGAGAGGTCTGAGAGTTCAGACTTGAGATGAGAAAGATGTTGTTTTCTGGCTCTCCTGAGGGTAGATACACACTTGTTCCGAGCTTTGTGGAAAGAACTGAGATTGCCCTCAGTTGGGTTTGCTTTCCATGAGGCAAAGGCAAGTTGTTTCAGGACAACTGCCTCGCCACAAGCTTCAGTAAACCAAGGGCGGGAGGAAGGGTAAGACAACTGAACACGAGAGGGGATAAATCTGTGCATGAGGGAGAGCAAGTTTCTTTGAAAGAATTCCCAGGATGAGTTGATGTTTGAGAAAGTAGTGATAGGAGACCAGTCTGTAAGTTTGATGGCTGCTCGGAGACCCTGCCAGTCGGCTTGAGTGAAATGCCAGACTCGACGGCGGTGAGGTGGTTCTCTGATGACAGCCAGAGAGATGTCCACTTTAACAAGGACGTGGTCAGAAGAACCAATTGGAGCGAAGGAAGAGCAGCAGATATTGTCAGGGAAATTTGTCAAAATCAGATCCAGAAGAGATGGAGTACCATTGGTTGAGATCCGGGTCGGGAAGTTGACCGATTGAGTCAGTCCCAATGAGTCACAGAAAGCTTTTGCTGACGTCCCATGGCAGGTGAGAGAGGTACCCACACCTAGCCAACTGGCGTGATGACAATTGAAGTCGCCACATAAGAGGAAGAGAGAGTTTGGATGAGAAGATAGAAGATGGTCCATGTTTTCGGAGAGTGAGGTGTAGATGGAGTCATCACTGTTCGGTGGACGGTACAGTACACATATAAACATGAGGTGGGAGTGGAGGGGAAGCCGAAGCCAGAGGTATTCCTGGGGGTGTGGGGGAGTGAGAGCAGTGCAGGGAGAGTGAGGAATAGAGTCTTTGATGAAGAGAGCAACACCTCCACCAGGACGAGGCTCAGGTCTGTCATACCGTAAGAGGGAGTAACCAGGGAGAGATACTTGGGAGTCAGACACGTCTTGGGAGAGGAAAGTTTCTGTTAGGCAGATAATGTTTTGGTTTCTTTGGGATCTTTATAAACACTGACTGCATAAGATCCTCAGGTAGGAATCCTGTTCTGTAAGTGTTGTTGCAGAGGCAAACGATAGAATCAGAATAATAAGAAAAAGCAGATAAACTTGGTTGCCAAAAAGGCTTTATATACATCCTACTTGAAACCTTTCGGCCCAGACTCGAGTTTTCAAAACGCATTCGAATGAGTTCCTTAAAATAAAAAATCATCTTTACACACACTTCCTCACAAAATTAATTGCCACTTTTAACACTTCTCTTGTTGCATTCGAAAAAAGAATCGGTTTTGCTGTAACACAGATCAATGAGATGAAGTAATAATTAATGTTCTGCATTCTAACTGTGATTTTGTCTGACAGTCAGAAGCAAAGGTATAGCCCACTTGCCTCTGAGTTGTCCACTCTGAGTTTGATTCTCGACCAACTATAAACCGGCAGATTGGTGCTTCACAGGAATGGTGTTGAATCACAAAGTGTGTTGTCGCTCGGGTGGACGTAAAGTTCGTTGTCCTGTCTGCTAGAATGATATTGCTGGGACGTTAAAGATCCCACAATCTTTGGTGAAGAGTTGCCAAGTTATCACCACCACCCTGAGAAAATACCAAATCAGGCCTGCTCAGCCAGTCACGAAAGATTTGGGCCAAGACCTTTCCCAGGCGAACCCCACAATGTGCGAATAATTGGAGCCATTACAGAGGGAGCATTAGCGGTAGTATATTCTAGCTGTGACCTTCTAACTGTCACACTGCACTCTATATATTGTAAACTAGTGCAAGTAACTTGTTGTTGTTTGGAATTAAGAATCCTGAAGATTCATTAAAAAAAAACAAAGCTAAATTTTTCAATGTTTATCCATAATGCAATTTCTAATAGTGTTGTTTCTCCATAATTATAATGTTTATCGAAGATAGGAATACTGGGATTGTGGAATGTGATGCTATTTTACTAATCGGGGTCCATTAATTACAAACTCCACTACTTATAATTTTCAAGCCAATAAAGCACTGTTGTTATTATTATGCATTTCAAATTCTCACTTGTGAGGACATATAGTACCTATTTAGCTGTCAAGTCATGGTTTATGACATGAGACTTAACACATAGTAGTTTGAGATGCATGAATAATTGTGTAAATATTTTTGAGGCCTAATCTGTATGTTATAAGTACCTGATCCGTCGAAAGAAAGAATGTATAGAGTAAGAGTGGTACTTCACTGTAATGTTAAGACAATGCACTTTTGAATATTCTGGTGATCGTAGTCACCTTAGCAGAAATTTCACTATTCACATGATGCAGTATGTACATGGGTCTGAGTATGTGCATTTGTGCATGTGTGTATCTTTTTTCCTTCATTCATCTGGTATAAAATTCACTGCTGATGTCCACACTCACATAATATTACATTTGATGATGGTAGATGTGGTGTGTAAGGGAGGTGTAAATTGAGAGAAGGAAGGGAAGAGGGGAGGTTACAAGATGAGGAAATTTATCGGTGAGGTTGGGAGTATTGAGGAAGGAAAAGTTATTGCAACACGGAGGGGAAAAGGAAGGGGAATGTGTAGGACTTGTAAGAGGGTCAGAGGCCAAAATACCTTTGTGCTGTGTCCATAATATGTTGCTTACTCCAAAGGGAAATTTATTTTTTCAGTCAGACATTTTCACACTTTGTTAGGTTTTTAATTTGAAAATGTTGTGTGAAGGAAATTACCAGGCCACTCATATTATATAAAGAAAATTGTCAGGTATTTTGAATGAACCTTTGAATGAAAGCAGAGACATGGCCACCGAATTTCTGTAATGAGTAAAACAAATAAATAAATGAAGTTTTTTTTTCCATTTTGTCTCGTGTAAAAGAGGAAAAATTCCACAAAAAATGATCCTTTTGAACCCTAAATCAATATGGCCAGTTTAAGGGATCTAATAAGTTTTTGCTGCTCCTCGTTATTTTCAGCATATCGGATGATCTTGTGTGACTTTGACTTTCAACGAAAGCAAATGCTATACATGAGCACGCAAAAATGGTCGGGAACAAATTGACTAGATGATGCACTTCTCGGGTGTTATAACACATTTAAATTTGTCACAAGTTGGACCTGTTTGGTATTTCCCATCTCGGCATGTGGACAAGATGCTGGATTCCCATGTTCAAATTTATTGGACTTGATTTGTCTGCTGTCCAATTGTGTCTTTATAATCTATGTTTAAAGATGCAAATGGTTCATCACTGCATGTGTCGTGTGTGCAAGCAACTCCATGAGCATTAGACACCAAAATAAAATGGGGACATGGGGGGGATAAGGGGTATACCCAATTGGAAATTCAGCATTTATAAGCGCAAGGCCTAGGTGAGGTCCCACTGTGCAGGGCTTGTTGGTTTGAATTCATCATCTATATTTTATGACATTCTTTTGTTCTTTGGTTGTAGGTTTCATGTTGCTGTATTTTATGACATGTTTTGTTCCTTTCTTATGGATTTCATGTTCCTATATATTTTTATCTCACTCTTTTTGTTTTCTCTTTTTTATTTGTTGCTGTAATTGATCCCCAATCCTACCATTATTCATTCTCCCACTTTTACTCGCTCTCCTCACTTCAGATTTTGCCACCTTGCTTGTTGAGAGAATGTGTATGTATATGTTGTGTTTGTTCTCATCAATATTCTGAGTCATCTTGTCTGCCAGCTTGTTGCTACTTGCATTATAAGTCGCATTGCAAATTGAGCTCAACACAATAGACAAAATGGTGATCTCGTAAAGTGATGCAACGCATCTCATGCCCAGGTGCTTTGAAGGAGGAAACTTCTGTACATCACATTTATCTGGGGAGTTAAAGGTAGTCCAAGAAATAACTCTCACCCTGAAGATGTGAGCATGTTACTGATATCACATTTTGTTTGACGGCACTGTGTTGTCTCGGTGGAGAACGGCGTTGCTGAAAAAAAACAGAAAACGCATTGGTTTTCGTGCTCAGTTGGTCACAAGTTTTTCTCATGAGATTTCATATAAAGTTGCACGAAAACCGTTCATGATTTTGGAGGGGTGAATGCGTTGACCCTTGGGATGATTTGTGAAGTTGTAATTACACCGTCTTGAGCATTCAGTCTGTATTAGATAAAAACATAGGGCTCCCAGGATAGCTGAAATGTACACACACACACACACACACACACACACACACACACACACACACACACACACACACACACACACACACACACACACACACACACACACACACACACACACACACACACACACACATACATCTGAGTTGTCTAGCCTGGGTTTGAATCTCAGTCTGGCTCCCATTGTGGTGTTTTGCAGGCAGGACAAGGCATAAATATGTGTTGTCTCTCGGATGGACGTTGAACCGTGTGCTCCATTTGCCGGCATTAGTTGGTGGACGTTAAATGTCCCATGGTGTTCTTCGCAAAGAGTCGGTGAGCCATCACCGGCAACCTGAACAAATTCCAAATTTCTGCTCGAACCAACAAGAGGCATCGACGTCTCAGTCGTGCCAAGTAGCAAATGATGCTACCTGCAACCATGTGCTGCCTGCAAAAATGAGAAGAATAAGAAGAGGAAGAAAAAGAACGTCGATAAGGAATATTTGGCTCACGACTGTTCTTGTGTTCCCTCGTCTACAATAGCCAATGACCATTTTAATTTTGTTCATGAATATAAACGATAAGGATATTGTTTTTAATATTTAGGTGTAATAATAATGACAAACGGCCCATCTTGTGGAAAATCTACGTGAGGGGGAAGTGGAGAAGCGAAGGACAGATTTGAAAGTGTAAATGGCTTATGGAAAATGAGGGTGATACTTGGAATTTGTGCGAGGTAAAAGAGATAGCGGTAAAGAGGAAATGAAATGTGACATTTGAGTACGGCGTGTTCTGCCGTGCTGGTGGTGTTTAGGTGCTGGCAGGAACACGGCATGTCGCTAATTTAACACACGAACAGAGTGAGCCAAAGGCACTTTAATGAAGTCGAGAGTGCCGAGCACTGCTTCTCACCTCAAATGGAATGGTGATAGGAAGAGTATTCTCAAAATGTGAAATGTTCAAAAATGTTTTTGGAATGTGCACAGAACATAATAATAATAATAATAATAATAATAATAATAATAATAATAATAATAATAATAATAATAATAGGAGGTCCCTTACAAGGAACCTCAACACAAGAAGAGGCCCATCAAGCCTGCACAATGATTGCCAACATATCATCGTTTGTCTATACTCTATCCTTTCAAAATGCTGAGCATCATGCAAGGAAGCAAAGAAGCGGCACATATCATTTTTGAACTCTGGTATAACTCGCCTGGGGTCCGGTTCAAAGCACTGACTTCCCAGATTCAGAGCAGATGCATCTAACCATTACACTCAGCTCTTCAAATTGCTGCAAAACTACAAGTGATGTCAAGGCGCAAAATATTTTTCAATCTATGAATAATTGTGGCTCGCTCATTCAAGACAGCAATCCTGGGTGATTGAAAAACTCTTCGTCCTGGTGTTAGCTCGGAACTTTGTGTTACTGAGCCAGAGTTCTGCTGTCGAGCTACCTCGATGACTGCCATAAAGCAATTGCATTACCGACACATGCGATGCACAGTCCAAAAAGCCACTTAACTGTCAATATATGCCCTGTCTCTTCTTATGGGCTGTTTGTAACGTGATTCGGCATTTCCATTGTTTATTAACCAGGTACACTCAGCCCTCTTCTCCCCATTCCCCTGTGGCAAATGACACGGTTTGAGAAGCCGAGTTAATGTATTGCCATACACGACTCGTCCGTACATTCCCTTCAAATGGTTGGACAAGCAGTTCATTTTTCATTCTAAATGCAAGCTGTGTAGTAATCGACAAAGGACTATACTTGTGCACAGCGCTGGATATCCTGCCAACTGGGTCTTTTTACCGCTTGTTCAAATTATTCTGAATATTGTCTTTTACAAAGAGCAGGGTACATTGTCAGTTGCCATACCTTTGCTGTTTTCAAAGAATCGGACAAGGAACTTTGAATTAGCCATCATTTTCTACCCCCCCCCCCCCAAAAAAAAAAACATGAGTTAACATGTATCTACATTATTTTTAATAAATGGTTTGGTGACTCACTAATAAATTCATTTCCTGTAAAAAAAAAAAAATTCTAATATTCCTCATTCATTCTTGTGCGCATAATTGAAGGCCTGTAGACGAGATCATTTATGTATCGTCATCACATTTAAGAAGGTCAAGGTTTCTGTTCACCAAGATTCCTTTGACAACATTTTTTTCACTTATGGAATAATCTCCCTATGCATATCTCAACTCTTTCCTCCCTTAAATTCTTTAGAGTCATGACTTCTGTTTTTTGTTTTTTTTTCCATCTCAGGTCATTATACATTCTTACTCATAATATTTACAACCTTTTTTGTACGTGCCATGTCCGCCTCCAACTGCTTTGTTGTTGGCATGGCACATATTCAACATTCTTTCATGACTCCTTGATACCTGAAAAAAAAATTGTATATTATGACATGATGCAAAGGATTAATGTGTCGCAAGGTTGAAAACAGTTGCATAAGTGCATTCAGGGGCGATGCTGCAGCTCGTAGAGCATTGATCTTCGGATAAAGAAGCAAAGTCCCATCTGCATTTATCTTGTGGACATTGTAAGATCTCAGGACATCTTTGGAAAAGAGCAAGCAATTTTATGTGGTACCATGGCTGAATATACGACTTTCAAAATTATGTAATCCACCCCAGATTGCTCGGCACCCATATGCAGAAACCCCTACAAACAATGTAAATTGGGGTCAGCCTGGACATATTTCATGCCTACCAGATAAGGACTGTATAATGAAATGAATAAAGAAAACTTTTAATGAAAGTACTTGTAAATGTACCTGCGAGAAAGGGGTGTGCCTCTGCACAAGGAAACAGTTGGAGAGCTTCCTGATCAACTCGTCCAAAATGTTGACATGTTGCAGTTCGTATTACAAAAACTCCTGACAATTTGGGCCCGTGAAAGGCTGAAGTTTCTTTGATATTTCTCATGTTCCTATAGTTCCATGAGTCCAATTTGCATTCAGGAACAGAACGATTGTGGTTAAACAGTTTGGAAATTTCCACTCTTTCATCTCGATGCTGAAAATTATGTTCAAAAGACTACTTGAATCATATGCGAGCAATGGCAGGTTAAAAGTGCCCGGTGAGCCGAACCGAAAAGGTGTAAACATGCGCGCTCACACACACTCACACTCACACTCACACTCACACAAGGCGCATGTGCAAAATTCTTCATTTAGCATTCATACATCATTTTGAAAGTCCTGTATTTGCTCTAACTGCAGTACAAACATGGGAGTGCTGATGATGTGCATATATTACATGCAGAGAATGCACCAATTGAATAATCTCCCAATGTATATCTCAACTCTTTCCTCCCTTAAATTCTTTATAGTCGTGACTTCTGGTTTTTTTTTCCATCTCAGGTCATTATACATTCTTACTCATAATATTTACAACCTTTTTTGTACGTGCCATGTCCGCCCCTGACTGCTTTGTTGTTGGCATGCCACGTATTCAACATTCTTTCATGACTCCTTGATACCTGAAAAAAAATTGTATATTATGACATGATGAAAAGGATTATTGTGTAGCAAGGTTGAAAACAGTTGCATAAGTGCATTCGGGGCATTCCATGTCAAGTGTATACACCCTCCCGATACTAATACCTCATTTTCTCCCCATGTTTGTCATTTATTCACTTGGGTGAAAAAACTCAAAATACCAACTTTTAGACCTGTGGGCCCATCGGGGCCCATTTTAGGGGCCCCCCAAATTTGGGTGCCCCCGGCTGCCCCACAATCTTCCAGACGCCATATCACAGGTTGTAGTTGTCTGATTTGGATGATCTTGGTATCAAAATGCTCGTAAAAGCGAGATATTTTGAATCTCTGAAAGTAAAATCGCTCCGAAACAGTAATTCAAAAAGTTATAGTTTGGGGTGCCCATTGACCTTGGGCCCCCACTCCCCAGCCAAACCATGGTCCCGATATTTTTCGTGTGAGAATACCCCTTCACATCCTCCAACATCTCAGCATAAATGAAAATGGGATCTCAATGGGTTCAAATTTGATGATGGTTTTATTGTTCCGGGACTCGGGTGCTGGACACACAATACACCACAATACATATCACAATATTTGAACACAACATTTCCAATACACTATATTGTACATAAATTTTCCACATGCACATGCAGGGACTGGAAGTGATACTAGTATGAGTAAGAGTTTTTCCTAGCATATTATAGTCAAGATTTTTTGCCAACCAATGTTTTATTTGACAGCTGTTTCTTTTTTTACTAATTGTGTAGGTTCTACCTGTAGCAGTTTTTGGTTCTACGGAAAGAAGTATATCAGAAATGTCTAAAATGCAGTGATCTTCAATGTCAGGAAAAAATAAACTATTTGTGGGCCTGTTTGGATGAAGAAAATTCACTTTCACTTCATGAGTGTCCTGAAAGGCTTCCATGATGCAGGCAAGCCACCATTTTCCAGCATCGTGCACTGTAACATAACCTGAGAGTTTCCCGTGAAAAGTTGGTGTAGATTTTGAAATAGCTGACTCGACACGGTGTTCCTTGCTAAGGCTGAATTTGCGTACTTGAAGAGCAGTTTCAGAAATAGGGATGAAAGCATGAAGTTTTTGAGTTCCAGCTATGGTTTTGTCCATTTTTAACCTTTCTTCCAGATTTCGTTCGTCCTCGTCATGCGCCTCTTGGATCCCATAACCGAACTTCATTTCATTCAAACCATTTTCAGCAAAGGCGAAAAGATCTTTTGGAGAAATAATTTGACTGTCGTAAGGTCTACGCAGGCTCTCACGTGTTGCTTCTCGTTTGACTGTACCCCCCACACCATCTAAAGAGCCCTTGCCATGACTTGTGGCAAAAAATGCCATTCTGCGTCAATACCATACTCTGATTTGTGACGACATAGGTTTATGAAGGCTTTGCAATTCTTATATTGGCCAGTGCAACCGTCTGAGAAATAGTAAAGTTTCTTTACATTTCCAAAGCTAGATTTCAAGTATTCAATGAGCATTCTTTGGAAGAGGTGGACTGAGACAACGTCGTGAGTATTGCATTCTGATATAATCGTGAACGAATCGTGGTTTAAATTGCCATCGTCCGATTTGAAATAGTAAACCCAGGGGTGAATTGTCGCTTGCGAGCAGTTCCGATGGAATCCTTGGGCCGCATCCTGTAGGACAAACGAATAGTTCTCTGAGAAGTCTCCAATAATGACAAATTCTCCTTCACCGATTTCATCTTTCTTATTTCTCAGAAACTGAGATTGGGCCTTGGCAATGAAGTCGTGTCTCACTAATTTCACCGCGCGTTCACAGAATTGATTAATGAATTCTTCCAAAGGCAGGACCATGGAGCTCAGACTCAGCTCAGATCTGTCGGTGGATGTCCACCGTTTAAACTGAATTTCATCAATATCCTCCAGTTCATAAGCACTCAGTAACTCGGTTTTGAAGTCTTCAATTAATGGGCAACTTTCACAAGTTCTGAAATAACATGCCGGTTGTGCTGGGTTACAAACTATGCATGCTATCACATGATGATAGCTAGGAAGTTCGCTATCTGTGGCATTTTGGAACCAAACATCATGAGTTTCACATTTTGATGTATCGTACATACACATACACTGTGTGTACCGCCTGAACCGGCCAGGACACACTCCGAGGGACGGAGCATGGTGAACTTCGTGAATCCAACTTTCAAACCAGGGTTCTTCTCTTTCAATTTCTGAAACAGTTCCTTGAGATTGTTTAGTACCAGGCGCTTTTGAATTTTTTCTTTTCCATGTTCATTCCTGACCACCACACAGTCCTTTTTTTCCCGCCATTATTCCCCTGACTTCATCACTTTGGTAAAATTCGGTTACGGCGGATTTCACTTTGTCAGGCAATATTTTACCCTGTTTGGGATTTGGAGACTATAGCATACCATTTTCTTTCTCTAAATCTTTGGCTTGCACAGCCATTCTTTGTGAGCAACTGAATTCAATCATCATCCCTCTGATGCTCATATTCCAAGAAAATATTATCAGTATACGTATTTGCTCTGAACGGCTCGAAACAACGTATTTTTCTTTCAGGCTTTTGATCACCTCTGGCATGCAGTTTTCATCACATTTTGACGCTGTATTTTGTGTTTTCTCCGCAGTGCTTGGTCCAGCAACTAGTTCTAATTTCTTTCGCACAGAATCTTCCACTTTACTTCACTTTTCAGGAACGTACCCTGGGTTCCTTTCCGCCTTTCGTTTGTCAAATGGGCTTTCGCCTATCATCGATAACGACTGGTTTAATAGGTCAACTTCTGTTTCTCGCTCAAAAACCTCCTCGTCTTCATCTGTCGAAATAGATTCTGCAATGCCTTTGATAGTACCTTCTGATGATAATTTCGAACTGCTCAAAGATGATTCTTCAATATGCTCTGGTGACAACTGAGAAAGTTTTTTTCTGTACGAAGTACAAAGTCTGTCATCTTTTTTCACCTTTGAAGAAAATTTTATCAACATATCATTTGACACATTGTAAAGATCTTTTCGTCGTTTCGTTTTATGGCAGCTGAACGGATCGCAACAGTATTTTCGGAACTCCTTTCGATCTTCAGTCACAATGCTTACTGCAAAATATGAAAAAACTGAGATTAACCCATTTATAACTTAATTCGATGATGGTTATACAAAAAATGTACACTCAAAAATCAATAGACACTGATGTGGATTTTTTAAACCCACCTTATTGTGATCGTTGTCCTCCTGAAGGATTCTAACCGGCCGATTGTAGAATCCTATTTGACTTCAAACAGAGTTTAACGCTTGTCCGATTTGATTATAAAATCCTACAAAAAACCCTATCGACACTGATAAAACTAATGTCCACACAAGTCCTTCCTTGTGAAACAATTTATTTCCTAATTATACACCATACACTTCTCACCCTTGTACAATGAACTTAAAAAAAATCCCCATTTGTTTGCAATATTATTCTTACTTTAGTTAACAGTTAGACCAACCCGATTCAATTCACTTCTACATTACATCAGAGAGTTTTATTCTAACTTGGTACTTGGTCAGTTCCAAGGAGTACGAGCCACTGAGAAACTATACTTCCTCACGTGCTCGTACTAAGAAAATGTGTCTTTCAAAACATTTTATACTTCCATGAGAGAGAGAGGTTGGGGGATATTCACCCAGACTGTAGACGTGTCCTTTAGACAAAAAGCCACTTTGTACATTTTCTAAGCAAAGGTTCATTTATCAGCTCGGTCACTCTGCTCCAGAACAACACATTTCTTATCATTTAGGGCAAAAGTCTTTTGGCCAGAAATGACAGCCAATTCAATTTGCAGCATAAAAGTTACATTTCTGAAACTCCATTTGTTACAATTTAAAATACATTAATATAAATTTTTCCCCCACACTCCCCCGTTTTTTTTTTTTAAGGAAAATTTGAATAATTTTTCTTACACATGATTACCATGTCCCATTCCTGAAGGAGAAAAAAGATTTCCATTATTCAAGTTCAATCAACAATGGCAGCGAGTGCTCATGTCAGAAAATGAGTGTGTTTCCATTTAATTTATGGCCTGTTCATCAGCATGTGTTACACATTGGAAACATGCTACCCGAAGTCAGAAGATAAACAGGTCAGGGTGTGGATAGAGTGGCACCCAACGGGAAACACAATCGAAGCACTCCTTGAGCTGAGGAGAAGGTAGATGTGGGCAAGTACAAGTTTGGGCCGGACATTGGGTTGAAGGAGCGCAGTGTGGAACTCCAGGCCTGTCGTACATTGAAGTGACCACAGCAAGTTCATGATGTATTTGCAGAGTGGCAATCGAGAGTGTGGCTGAGAACATTCCTCCATGCAGGCACCACACAACGCCGACGTTAAGACTTTGCTCAACCTTCTCCTCAGTGGGTTTTTTCTTTCTTTTCCCACATTGCTCCATCTTATCTCCTCAGGAAGGGGAGGGACAATCATGTGTTGAATGCTCAATCACCCAAATCTGGGTTCTCCCATCGTCCAATCTTTGTGTGGAAGCTTCATTTAGATGAAATCGTACATTGCTTCAAAGACTGCTTTCAACACTCCGAAACAAACAAAGCATCAATTAAACACCAATCAATAAACGTCATGGGCACATGTAGTTCTACAAGACTAACAAAGATTCTTATGGAAGCATTTAACTTGCATTATATGTCATATCAATATTTTAATCCCTTTCCTTGTTATTTCCCAAAACAACATGCTAAAATATACAGAAATCCCAGTTGTACGTATACTCAAAACATCCATCTCATTTGCTATTTCCATCGACATTTTAAATCTCTGACATTTCTCCATTTGTCCACTTCTCTCTCACCAAAACAGCAAACATGCTGCCATTTTTCCAACTCACATTCACAAACCATCTATCACTTCCTCCGACCTTCTCAATTACGAATCCATTTTCTTTTATCAAAACAAATAAATCATTTTAAACAGTTGTTCAAAAATTGTCAAATCACTTGTCAAATCTGTTATCAGGCGAATATCGTTTAAATTCCAGCTCAAACACTCTGTCTACACATGCAGCTTCACCCTCCACAATCTTTATCCCAGTCTTGGAAAAGCATCTTAAACTTCAGACTAATAAACATCCAAACTCTCTTAAACAACTTTTTGGTCAAAACAAAATATTTCCTTTTAAAATCCAGAAATGAAAAATTTAATCTTCAGCATCTATCCAATTAAATCATGAATTTACCTTGACTGAATCGATCAAAGGGTTACACTGGGTTGTTTGCCATTGCCTTCCCAGCACAAGTTCAGGTAACCTCAACATTCGCAGACGAATAAAACAATATTTTAACGTCCATCCGAGGGAATCATCTATTATCTGTGAATTGCCCCACGTGCAAAACATCATCAAATCATTAAAATCATTCCAAATCACGTTTCTACATTTAAATCACATACAGTATATCCACATTCACAATTGTTATTTCACAATTTATTCAAAATCCCGATGGTTGTAAAATAACACTTCAACACTTTTTCCTAAATGGACTTCACTTTAAACAGATTCAGTCGAGAGGGTGCGCCAAAAAACACCAAGGAACGAGGAACAGGAAGTTCTCTCCACATCCAGTGGGAAGAAAAAGGAAAAAAAACTCTGACAGGCAAAACCCACAGTTTAGCATTACTCTGTCATGGCTTCAACACATACACTAGACAGCATTGCATCTAATAGACTCGCGTGTGATCACGTGACAAATACCAATCACATTTCTATCTCATCCTCTTGAATCTGCATATGAATCGAATTTCACACCTAAAGCAAAGGCTCGAACAAAGACTCAGTGTAAAGATAGGCCACCCCCCACAGATCGAGTGGAGGGGGTCTCACACAGTGTAGTTTGCGACCTTCGCGTGGAAATGCAACGCAAAGAATGTATAACATGCCATTTCAAACAGACCCACAGCTCAACTCAGCACGAGTTAAAATATCGTCAAAATCCCAACAGAACACGTTTCATTGCAGTGAATATTGGAATCGCACAAGTTTCATTTTTTACTCTCAGTAACACATCGCATCTCAATGCAAATCACCAACCATGCTCCCAGCTGGTTAATCATCTCCTGCACTCCACAAAACGTTTCGTGCAAATCATTGCATTTACAAATCCGTAAAACCTCCACACAATATAATATAACAACCTCACTGCCAACAAACTTCCAGTGAGTTCAATGAACAAAAAGTAACTCTTATAACTCTTACAAACAGGTAACTTATAATATTTATCTATTTTAACCCTATCTCGGCGTCTCAGCCGTGTCCTCGGCCATCTCTCTCATAGCCGGTCCGTATCAATGCAAACATGTGGCATGTCGCTTCATCATGCCCATTTAATTACGCGTCTGGCTCCTTAACGAGCCTCTTATTGTCATCTGACTCCTCTTCTTCTCCAGCACTTTTCTAAAACAACTACAGTACTTATCGTTTACTTTAAAACGGACTCCCTCCGCCGGATCCTATTCTTTCTCTCAATAAAATTATCTGACAATGAACTTTTCTTTGTTCGAAATGCGTTACCTGCTGAGAGCGCTCTCCCTTACCTTCGCTCAAGCACTTGTCGTTCCTCCAGGCACTGCCTCCGGCAGATTAAGCACCTCCGGTCACGAGCACCGCACCAACGTCGGTTCGAATCCGAGTCTCGGCGCCAACTGATGTGGATTTTTTAAACCCACCTTGTTGTGATCGTTGTCCTCCTGAAGGATTCTAACCGGCCGATTGTGGAATCCTATTTGACTTCAAACAGAGTTTAACACTTGTCCGATTTGATTATAAAATCCTACAAAAAACCCTATCGACACTGATAAAACTGATGTCCACACAAGTCCTTCCTTGTGAAACAATTTATTTCCTAATTATACACCATACACTTCTCACCCTTGTACAATGAACTTAAAAAAAAATCCCCATTTATTTGCAATATTATTCTTACTTTAGTTAACAGTTAGACCAACCCGATTCAATTCACTTCCACATTACATCAGAGAGTTTTATTCTAACTTGGTACTTGGTCAGTTCCAAGGAGTACGAGCCACTGAGAAACTATACTTCCTCACGTGCTCGTACTGAGAACAATGTGCCTTTCAAAACATTTTATACTTCCATGAGAGAGAGGTTGGGGGATATTCACCCAGACTGTCGACGTGTCCTTTAGACAAAAAGCCACTTTGTACATTTTCTAAGCAAAGGTTCATTTATCAGCTCGGTCACTCTGCTCCAGAACAACACATTTCTTATCATTTAGGGCAAAAGTCTTTTGGCCAGAAATGACAGCCAATTCAATTTGCAGCATAAAAGTTACATTTCTGAAACTCCATTTGTTACAATTTAAAATACATTAATATAAATTTTTCCCCCACAACACAATAGGCAGAATAATTTTTCGCAAATGATGCAATATATATATATATATATATATATATATATATATATATTTATATATATATATATATATATATATATATATATATATATATATATATATGTATATACACATATATACATAAACGAGGTGTGTTCAAAAAGTATCCAACCGTAATTTTTCGTGCATAAACAAATGAAGCTAGGGAGGCGTGGTTCGGTGCACGTATGTAGGCGATCCTCATCCGTATGCGTGAATATTTTCCCACCTACAGAAGCTGTCAGTCGCTGACAGACCGCCGATGAGTGAGGAAGTGTAAGTGAGCGCCGTCGGATTTTCGTTTTTGACAAAATGAAGGATCACTGTGGTCTCATCGCCAGTGATCACTGTGTTGAAGAAGTTGGGATCGCTGTTCACAGTCTCCAGCATGTCCTGTGCGATCTCCAAACGGAGTTGCTTCTGCTCGATCGTTAGCAGCTTTGGCACAAACTTCGCTGAGATTCTCCTTAAGCCCAAATCCTCAGTCACAATGGAATGAACGGATCC
The DNA here is from genome assembly GCF_056783735.1 of Eptatretus burgeri. Lineage (NCBI taxonomy): Eukaryota > Metazoa > Chordata > Myxini > Myxiniformes > Myxinidae > Eptatretus > Eptatretus burgeri. The sequence continues at coordinate 27,679,586 of NC_140966.1, read as the reverse complement.
AATGCTGATGCCCGCTTCGTCTGCAAGTTCTCTGAACGTGATTCGACGATCCTGCATCAGCAGGGTCCTCACTTGGTCAATGACGATCTCATTTCGGGATGTTGAGGGCCTACCAGAACGTGCTTCACTTTCCACTGATGTGCGACCATCTTTGAAGCGGTTGTGTAACTCTTTTATCTGTGTGGTGCCCATTGCTTCGTTCCCGAAGGCCTGTTGAATCTTGCGGATCGTTTCCACTTGGGAATCGCCAAGCTTTACACAAAATTTTTTCCGTTATTTTGTCAAAAACGAAAATCCGACGGCACTCACTTACACTTCCTCACTCATCGGCGGTCTGTCGGTGACTGACAGCTTCTGTAGGTCATACGAGTCATACTGCAGGTCATATTCACACATACGAATTAGGATCACCTACATACGTTTACCAAACCACGCCTCCCTAGCTTCATTTGTTTACGCACGAAAAATTAAGGTTGGATACTTCTTGAACACAGCTCGTATATAATAGTCCAGAGATGATGATTGTCAATTTCAAACATAAAGTTGCTTGCCAGCAGGTGACATCATTGGAACGATGACGGCAAACGTCGCCCAATGTCGAATCAAGAATTAGTGATATGTAGACCCCGAACAATAAAACCATCATCACACTTGAACCCATTGAGATCCCATTTTCATTTATGCTGAGGTGTTGGAGTATATGAAGGGGTATTCTCACACGAAAAAATCGGGATCATCGGTTTGGCTCGGGGGCGGGGGCCCAAGGTCAAAGGGCGCCCCAAACGACAACTTTTTGAATTACTGTTTCGGAGTGATTTTACTTTACGAGATTCGAAAGATCTCGCTTTTACGAGCATTTTGATACCAAGATCATCCAAATCGGACCACGACAACCTGTGATATGGCCACTGGAATATTGTGGGTCACCCAGGGGCCAAAATTTGGGGGGGCCCTAAAATGGGCCCCAATGGGCCCCCAGGTCTGAAATTGACACAATGTGTTACTGTGGATGCAAACACGTGCACAAAAAAAAAGTGAAATCTGAGACGATGTGTCAAAATTTCGCTGAAAAATGGGTACACTTGACATGGAACGTCCCATTCGGGGGTGATGCTGCAGCTCGTAGAACGTTGATCTTCGGATAGAGAAGCAAAGTCCCATCTGCATTTATCTTGTGGACATTGTAAGATCTCAGGACATCTTTGGAAAAGAGCAAACAATTTTATGCAGTACCATTGCTGAATATACCACTTTCAAAATTATGTAATCCACCCCAGATTGCTCGGCATGCATATGCAGAAACCCCTACAAACGATGTAAATTGGGGCAGCCACGACATATTTCATGCCTACCAGATGAGGACTGTATAATGAAATGACGAAAAAAACTTTTAATGAAAGCACTTGTAAATGTACCTGCGAGAAAGGGGTGTGCCTCTGCACAACGAAACAGTTGGAGAGCTTCCTGATCAACTCGTTCAAAATGTTGATATGTTGCAGTTCTATTGCAAAAACTTCTGACAATTTGGGCCTGTGAAAGGACAAAGTTTCTTTGATATTTCTCACGTTCCTATATTTCCATGAGTCCAATTTGCATTCAGGAACAGAACGATTATGGTTAAACAGTTTTGAAATTTCCACTCTTTCATCTCAATGCTGAAAATTATGTTCAAAAGACGACTTGAATCATCGATTTAATGCGAGCAATGGCAGGTTAAAAGTGCCCGGTGAGCCGAACTGAAAAGGTGTAAACACACATGCACGCACTCACACTCACACTCACACTCGCACACACACAAGGCGCATGTGCAAAACGCTTCATTTAACATTCCTACATCATTTTGAAAGTCCTGTATTTGCTCTAACTGCAGTACTAACATGGGAGTGCTGATGATGTGCATATATTACATGCAGAAAGCACCAAATGGCCCTTCCCTGTCTTAATTAATTATGCAAATTTAAACGCACTTGCTTGCATCTCAGAACTCATCATTTTGCTTTCATATTGACACTTGTACAGAAAGCGATTTTGTGCACTTCATGCTCCAATGCTGGACCCCACATTTTGTTTTTCTTTTCTTGTATTCAAGTGTCTACTCTTCAATAAGCCATGTCTTTGTTAATGAAAGCTGTATAGGTACATCAGAATTCTCACATTGGATGGTTTGGCCCTTTTACAGTTTTGTTAGGATTAAACACTGGGTTTTTTTGCATCAATTTCATTGGTTTTGTATTCCTTTTAAAAATGTCAACTGTTGCTATTGTATGTGTACATGTCTGCCTCCTTGAGCTTTCTTTCTTCTGGTTATGTATGATTTGCTGATTCTTTATGTCATACAAGCAAACTTCAACAGAGAAAGAAACTGTTCAGAACACTCATCACATTGATATCAGTCGCCTAATGTCCACGTCTCCTTGTGCCTAACTTACAAGTATCATTTTAAACTATTGATCGGATTTATAATGGCAATGCTGGTAATGGCCTGAAGTCATGTGCTTGTTTGAAGGAGACCATAGGGTAATTTACAAACAAATTATTTCAGCACAATATCTAGTTCAACCTCACCTCCAAAAGACATTCACCATCATCACCATCATCATCATGCCGTATGTAAAACATTGGTGCTGACAAAGTAGTCACTCAGGTAAAATCATGGTTGGGTCACTACTCCGACTCAGGAAGTCAGGGCAGGAATTTGGAATTTGGCCAAGGTGTCGGCGATAGCTCACCTACATTTTAGGAAGGACACGATGAGATATTTTACATCTTCCAACTAATGCTGGCGTATGGGACACTCATTTAACGTCCTTCGATGGACGGCACACACATTGATGAATCGCCCTGCCTGTGAAACACCGGGATGACAGTTTTAGGCCGTGGGCCAAACCAATAAATTTTACTTGTTGGTACCACCTGGGTGGACAAGATATATAGTTGTGATTTTTTTTTAATATTCCATGTCTATGGAACACATTTTGATATGATGACCATAGCTGGGTGGTAGCTTTGCGGTAGTTTTCAGACTTTTAAGGGAAGCTCCTACAGAAAACAAACTTTTTTATGATCGATCTTATGCTGCTGAGATTTACATACACTACATGGACAAAAGTATGTGGACAACTGATCGTCAAACATCTCATTCCAAAATCATGGGCATTGATATGGAGTTGGTCCCCCCTATGCTGTTATAACAGCCTCCACTCTTCTTTGAAGACTTTCCACTTAATTTTGGAACATTGCTGCAGGCATTTGCTTCCCTTCAGCCACAAGAGCATTCGTGAGGTCAGGCACTGATGTTGGGTGATTAGGTCTGGCTCACAGTCGGCATTCCAATTGATCCCAAAGGTGTTTGATGCGGTTGAAGTCAGGGCTTTGTGTAGGCCAGTCAAGTTCTTCCACACCGATCTCGACAATCCATTTCTGTTTGCACCTCCCTTTGTGCACGGGGGCATTGTCATGCTGAAACAGGAAAGGGCCTTCCCCAAACTGTTGCTACAAAGTTGGAAGCAGAGAATCGTCTATAATGTCATTGTTTGCTGTAACATTAAGACTTCCCTTCACTGGAATTAAGGGGCCAAGCCCAAACCATGAAAAACAGCCCCAGACCATTATTCCTCCTCCACCAAACTTTACAGTTGGTACTATGCATTCGGGTAGGTAGCATTCTCCTGGCATCCGCCAAACCCAGATTCGTCTGTCAGACTGCCAGATGGTGAAGCATGATTCATCACTCCAGAAAACGCATTTCCACTGCCCCAGAGTCACATGGTGGTGAGCTTGACACCACTCCAGCTGGCGCTTGGCATCACGCATGGTGATCTTAGGCTTGTGTGCGGATGCTCAGCCATGGAAACCCATTTCATGAAGCTCTCACCGAACAGTGCTTGTGCTGACGTTGCTTCCAGAGGCAGTTTGGAACTCGGTAGTGAGTGTTGCAACCGACGACAGATGATTTTCCTGTGCTACGTGCTTCAGCACTCGGTGGTCCTGTTCTGTGAGCTCGTGTGGCCTACCACTTCGCTGCTGAGCTGTTGTTGCTCCTTGACGTTTCCACCTCACGATAGCATCACTTACAGTTGACCAGAGCACCTCTAGCAGGGCAGAAATTTGATGAACTGACTTGTTGGAAAGGTGGCATCTGATGACGGTGCTACGTTGAAAGTCACTGAGCTCTTCAGAATGGCCCATTTTACTGCCAATGTTTGTCTGTGGAGATTGCATGGCTGTGTGCTTGATTTTATACCCGTCAGCAATGGGTGTGGCTGAAATAGCCAAATCCACTAATTAGAAGGGGTGTCTGCATACTTTTGGCCATGTATTGTATAATGTGTAAAAAATAATGATTTACTAACTTTTTTGCTCCTGGGTTTTGTTGTTTTTAAGTCACCTTTTAGCCAGAAACTTAAAAAACAAAATTGTGTTGTGTTTTTTCAACTTTGGGGGGGGGGGGGGGAACAAATAGCATTTTTCAATTTTGCACAACTTTGGATTTTTCACCACTCATTTTATTCCAAATTTCATTTCAAAAAGGAGACCAAGACATCATAAAATCATGCAAGAACATTATATTGGTTAATTTTCCAAACAACATAGTCAATCATAACACAATACATATGGAATATTGCAGACCCAAAAGTAAACAATCAAATTGGCTCAACGGCCTTGTCCATTGAGCTCTGAGGCATATATGGATTGCATTATGGCTGACCGAGTGAACGTTGTGCTCCAGAGCTCCTTATATGTCTTGAATTTAAACTATGTTCTCCCTGATTTGTATCATTTTCTGTAGTTGTGATTTAATCGTGATGGTTGGTATATTCATGTCTCGATACTTTTATATTGACTAACACCCAAGTTGATCACAATTCCCATACATTACGTTGAATGGCCTGAACACCAATAGTAGAAAGTTGATTGCTAGCTGTTGCATCGTGCAACATACCCATACATCACAGGTCTTTGTAAACACTCACATGGATGAAACACTGACAACTATCAGCAACCTCTGCAAAGACGTATCGTATTGGTCGTTGAAGCAGGTCCTCAAACAGGTCGTGGGTCTGCATCATGGAGCTGTTTGAAATTTACTTAGCATTCCTCCGTGGAAGAAATCAGAGCCATCAAGTTTCTCGCTGTCCTATCTAGACATGATCGAAATTTTGCTAGGCCTGCTTCGAGCACCGAGAGAGGGATACTGAATGCTAGACCTGGTGTCTATTCGTACAATGATTCCCCTGGTGCTTCACATGTAATTGGCTGTACCACACACAGTACCTCCTGTATTATTATGCTCAGATGACCAACTGCCCATTGAACACCCAGATGTGCATGCTGAATTTATGCAAGGAGACTTTTCAGTTCAGCTTGGTTCCATTAACCCCTTTGGATGAATTACTGTCAACCAGACTATTGAGGAAACCGTGAAAAAAGACACCCAAACACTGGATGGAACTAAGGGGTTTGAAGCCAGGAGCTCTAAACAAGTATTACCTGATAGCCGAGTACAGGAGTATTCAGCTGTCGGCTGTATATACTTGCAGGAGATGGGAGACATGATTGGTCTCAGAGGTTCCAAGTTGGCTCATCATGATCTCCAAAGGTCCCGCATTCAGAAATATGGGACAAATGTCGAGTCATTTGTTGACCTGATGGAGAACAGCTGGCTAAATCCAATGTGTACTGAAGAGACTGAACTTGTCAGCCTGTCCACAGGTATTGTTGCTCCAGCAGAGATTGCCAAATATATTCTGGGGGCTCATCAAGTAGGAGAAGAAGCTTACAAGATGTTCAAGAAGACACGTTTGGAGGAAGATCTAGCAACAATGAAATTCCGTGACAATATGACAAAGCGAAACTTGAATACATTCTCCAATATCAACGTAACGAAAGTGAGTGGAAAAGGGAAAGTCAAAGAGGTAGCACTGAAGGCAGAGAGAAATTTGTTCAGGCACATGATCCTTGTTGCTGAGAGGAGACAACTAAGCATGAGGGATGTCTTGGCTCACCCACTAGGCCCTCCACCATGGACACTTGTAAATGCTGATGGGTCGTTGCGGAAGACAAACAAGGCTATATTCACTACAGAGTTGGAGAGAAATATTTCTCCAGCAGAAGATGTTCCTGACCCATCAATCTGCATCATTGATGGAATGAGCTTGGTGCAGAAAATGAAGGGCAACTGCAAGACGTTTGCAGAGTTGACAGAATCTGTCATGTCTCTCATCCTACATGAGGGTTCTCACAATCGCAGGATTAATGTGGTATTTGATGTTTACCATGAGACGTCAATCAAAAATGACGAGAGGTGCAACCGGGATCAATTTCAGCTATTCGGTATAATAACATTGCAGGGGGCCACAATATCAAGCAGTGTAGGAAGTTTCTGTGCAGCTCCTGCAACAAGACCAGCCTCATCGAATTCTTAGTTGAAGAATGGAAACTGCCAAAGTTCAGTGAGAAGCTACATGATGAGTCACTTTACACAACCTGTGATGTCTGCCAAAAAATAGCGAAAGATGACTGTGCGGAAGTCACAGAACTGAGATCCACGCAGGAAGAAGCAGACACTCGTTTGCTCCTGCATGCACTGCTGCAAAGAATGGGTGAAATGTGGTCATTGTGATAGCCGAAGACACAGATGTCATGGTGCTTTGCCTTGGCTTCAAAAGAAATATCTGTCAGAAGTGTGAAACACAGAACTGCACATTAAACATTGACATTGACAAACTATCAAGTTCACTGAGAGACAACATCTGCAATGCCCTAATTGGATTACATGCCTTCACAGGCTGCGACACTGTGTGAGTTCTTTCTCAGGCCTTGGGAAAGCTGGTCGCCTTGAAACTGATGAAAAATGACAGCACATACCAGAAGACTTTCAGCCAACTTGGTCAGTCCTGGGAAGTCTCTGAACAACTGTTCGAGAACATAAATTGGTTTACCTGCCACCTGTATGCAACATGTGCCAGCACTGACAATGTGAATGAACTGCACTACCAACTCTTCTGTGCCAAACGTGGAGAGGTAGAATCCAGCCAGCTTCCACGATGTGGAGATTGCCTCCACTTACATGTTCTTCATGCCAACTCCCAATCATCAATCTGGAAGTGCTGCCTCTCCAGACTCAGCCATTTGTGCCTGACCCAAAAGAGTGTGGATGGACAACAGATGATGATGGCCATTTGGTCAACCGGGGCTCCTCCAGCACCGGATGCAGTTTTGGAGCTGTTGTCATGCAAGTGCCTTCGTTCCTTCAAACTGCCAAGCTGCATGTGCCTTGACAATGAATTGGCATGTACAAACATGTGCAAGCTACAGACATGCAGCATTCAGAAGAAAAGAAGAAGAATTCACAGTTGAATTAGGTTACTCTGACTCTGATGATAGAGATGATGAAAATGAGTTAAATGATGAATTATAACCCCATCATTCTTAACCAAATGTGTCATTATTCTCAGCAGATTATATTGGGAATACATGTATAGGAGTTCAGTGCACAAGGCGAACTGCATGATCTCCTTTAGAACTGCACTAGTGTTATGATTAATTTTATTGTTTAGTATTGGGTCTGCAATATTCCATGTGTGTTGTAAGATTGTGTTATGTGGAGAATTAACCAATATGATGTTCTTGTGTGATTTTATGATGTCTTTGTCTCCTTTTTGAAATGTAATTTCGAATAAAATGAGTGGTTAAAAATCAAAATGTGTGCATAACTGTAAATTAAAGTAAAATAAAACACGATTTTTTTTTCAAATTTCTGGCTAAAAGGTAACTTAAAAAGGAAAAAATCAGCACCAAAAACGTTATTAAATTATTTTTTACACATTATACACTACCGGTCAAAGTTTTAGAACACCCCCATTGTTCCAGTTTTTACTGAAATATAAGCAGTTTAATGTTTCAATGTACTCTGAAATTAAAGCATAGAACAAATAAACAATTGCAGATAAAAAGGAAATCATGGAATCGTTTTGTTGTTGTTGAACAAAATTTAATCTAAATTTTTGACTCATTAAAGTAGCCACCTTTTGCAGATATAACAGCCGAACAAACTCGTGGCATTCTTTCGACAATATAAATCAAATATTGTTCGGAAAGTTCTTCCCAACACTGTTGCAGAAGTTCCCACAAATGTATTGCACTTGTGGGTTGCTTTGCTTTCACCCTTCTGTCCCGTTCATCCCAAACCCACTCGATGGGGTTTAACTTTGGAGACTGTGCTGGCCATTCCATGATTTGAAGCCTACCGTCTTGTTCTTTTCTTCTAAGGTAGTTCTGACATAGCTTGGAGGTATGTTTTGGGTTGTTATCTTGCTGTCGGATGAACCCCTAACCAACTAGGTGTAGACCAGAGGGTATTGCATGGCGCTGCAAAATGCCGTGGTAGCCTTTTTGGTGCAAGTTGCCGACTCTAGATCCAGCAAAAGAGCCCCACATCATCAAGCTTCCTCCTCCATGTTTGACAGTTGGTGTTACACACTGAGGAACCATCCTTTCGCCTACTCGAGGGCATATAAAAACCCTGCGTGATGAACCGAAGATTTCAAATTTTGATTCATCGGTCCATAAGACCTCCCAGTTTTCAGTGGTCCCCTGGCCGTGCTTCATGGCCCAGGCAAGTCTCTTTTTCTTATTTTGCCATCTTAGCAATGGCTTTCTTACTGACACTTGACCTGTCAAACCTGCAGCTCGAAGTCTTCTCTTCACAGTTAAAACTGAGACTTCCTTACTTCGACCAGTGTTAAGCTGTGCTTGAATTGCTGTCCTGCGAGCCGCCTGTCATGCAAGCAGTTGACACTCAGAAACTTGTCTTCTGATTGTGTTGAAGCTTTGGGTCTGCCAGAACTCTTCCTGTCAGAGTTTCCTCCAGTTTCAAAGTGCCTTTTGATGGTTTAAGAAACTGTACTCACTGACACCTTGGCTACCTTTGCAATTTCTCGAAAGGAAAGACCAAAACTTTTAAGGGTTATAATGGTCTGTCTGTCTTCCTTTGTTAATTGTCCTTTTCTCGCCATTATGATCGCAATATACTACTTCCTGCAGTGCAACATTGTCCAAATAATGCTTTAGGGGTGCAGCAACACAGTCTGTTCCAACACTGCTTTCATACAGACAGAGGGTTTGTAACTAATCAACAAAAGTTGAGACACCTGCAGAATTTTTTTGCATCAACTTTCAAGGCCCAATTTACTTCCATTGCTACAGAACAGCTGCAGTTGCTAACCCATTACTTGTTCCCTGAAAAGGGCCTTTTTTAACAACTCTGAAATTTACATTATTTTTCAATTTTTGGGAATCCTGAACTTTTTTTTTAAACCTCTGGCAGTTAAGTACTTAGCTTTGTACCATTTGAGGTTATTCAGTGGACTTGAACTGTTTAAATTTCTGTAAAAACTGGAAAAATGGGGGTGTTCTAAAACTTTTGACCACCAGTGTATGTCAATCTCATCAGCATAAGATCGAAAATAAAAAAGTGTGTTTTCTACAGAAAGAAGCTCTCTTTAAAAACCTGAAAACTACCCCAAATCTATCACACAGCAATGGTTGTCATATCAAAATATATTCCACAGACATGGAATATTTCAAAAATCACAACTCGGTCTAGCCTGCCTTGGTGGCACTGAAATCTGATGTGGTCCATTGCCTACATATAAATGGGTTGTGATTCGAACCCAGAATATACAGCTTGGGTGTGAATTTGTGTACCTGTGGGACATCCTGCCAACCCTCAAAGGACATTATCATAATTTTATTGCAATATCCCATCTTAACAATATGGCTGCTACAAACCCACTTTTCGGGGCGAGATACAACAAAATTTCAAATAATTGTTTATTCGCAAAGGTAACCTCCAACCCTTCCCCCTGCCTCCTCCCAACCCACCCTCCCTCTGGACCCCCACCTGTACACAACAGTTCAATCGTTGCAATTTAATCCCCCACCCTCCTCCCAATTCCTCTCACCCCAGCTCCCTCCATCCAGACTCTGACCCCTCCCCCTGCCTACAGACTTCCACCCCACCTCTTACCCTCCCTCCTCCCACCCCACCCTTCCACTGCCCCCTCCCTTTGGACTCCCACCCTTCCCTGTAACAGGTGATGGATCGTGTGTTTATAAGTTATGAATTGTGAGAAAATGACTTTAAAAACCCCTAGTAAGGTGTATCTGACGGTTAAAAAAAAGAAGTGATTCTCTAAAGTTTCGTTGCAATTAACATTGGGAGCTCAGAGGAGTCGACAGCCATTACCAAGCAGCTGGTAGAGCCCTCGCCAAGTGGCTTAAGTGCTCAAGCAAGCACTCCAATGAAATGGGTGATATGGAACGGTTGGCTTCGCAGGTGATTAGCGGTTTCCGGCAAAGATCAGGAATTTGATAATGAGCGCTTTTATCATAATTATTTTCATCGCACTCAATGAAATTACACTTTCGTAACATTCCTTAATCTTTTCTTCACTCAGTATAATTCTCGGACATGTGAAATAGTAAGGTTAACGCTTTGGCAATTTGTAAATACAGATAAGGAGGGATCACAGCCTTGCTTGCTTAAAGTACATGCGTCAATCCGCTCAGTTATAAGAATCGATAATTTCTTTAAATTTCCAGATTTCACTCAACATTTCGACAATTAATTAGTCCACATCCTCCAATCTGAAGAAAGATTTCGATGATATATACTTTAATTAGTCTGTGAGAGGTCATCGTGGAAAATCGACAAAGTATTTTTGTTTCGGCCGAAACAAATGGCGGATTAAGACCCCTGCAATGGAGAACAGGCTGACTAAGGATATGCCTGTTTTGTGTTTTCATGACGAGATGAGTTAATTATCTTCAAAATTGGTGCTTAAATTTACCCAAGCACCCATTTTCATATATGCACTCCCTTTGAGGTCCCTTGGTATGCATGCAAAGTTTCAGGCCACTAGGTTTCATGGTTTTGGAGTTATGGAGGAGACACACACCCACTTGCACACTGACGCACACACATGAATCCCAGACATTTCAAATGATTTAAAAAAAAAAAATAAGCTCATTAAAAGCCACTGATGTGTTTTAGATCATACAAGCAATTTGACTTTATTTAGCTACCTTGTACACCTGAGATTATGCAAGGAGGAACTTGAAAAGAGTGTAAATTGAAGGAATATTATTTTGTGAAAAAAAAGGTCAGGGTATGAGAGTTAATTGGTGAAAATGGAAATGCTTTGGAAGAATCGGAGTATGTAGTAGGAAGATATAATAAGATAACGTATAGCAAAGACAGAAGTGGGGAGTCATTATTTATGAATATTTAGCATATCGAATGCATACATAGAGCATCCTATATATGCAGGTCATGACTGCAGGCTGAATATCTTCATGGGGCACAACTATGCTGTTAAACACAACTATGCCTACTGTAAATAAGGTCAGGAATTTAGAACCTGGCCAGGGTATAAGTGAATGAGAAAGGATGGGATAGTCAGCTTAAGGGAGGAAAATACAACGAATGATGTAATTCCCTGGCTGTGAAGCAACAAGGTGAAAGTTTATGGTCAGGGTTGGATTTAGACCCAGCATGTAGGTATTTTCATCAGCATGTAGTAAGATGAGGAACCATCGTTTCACATCGCCTTGTCAGGAGATTGCAGCTATAACATGACATGTTGGAAGTTCTACTCTCGGGACATTGTGATTGATGTGGCGTGTGGCTTGGTCCTGGGAACTGAATCTGGGACCATTATAACGATAATGCATATACTTGTAGGTATGGAACACACCGACCTCTCGTAATTTCTGCCTGGATCATCAGCGGGAGCATCACTTTGCCATCGAGGTTTATAAATGATCAAACGCAGTACCTGTGTTAATTGTTTGTGTGCTTGTGTGTGAACACACGTGTGCGCGCGCACGCGCGCACGCACACACACGCACACACACACCAGAGTCTGAAGGACTCTGAAACCCCAGTTACGTCCTGATGAGGTTTGTGGTTGCCTCCCGCCCCCAACTCCCCCCTCCCTCACCCCCCCTGTCCTTTCACACAGTCAAGATCACCATCACAACCTCACTCCAAGTATGCCATGAAAAAGATAAATTTTAGTCTATATCAGAGTCGAAAGGAAAGAAAAGGCCAATTTGGAGCAAAGCAATTATGGAAGTTAATTTGAACCTATGTGATGGAATGATTTCCTTGGTAAGAGTTTCCACCATTTAAGTCAACTGCTGAGATTTAAATTGAGCAATGCTGATAATGCCTAATTCTTCTGTCTCTCTCTTTCTCACTTTCTCGCTTTCTCTCTTTCTCTCTCTCTCACAACATAGATTGTGGCCCTGCCATTGTGAGAAGTTCTGGACTTGCTGCTATGAAACCTCGATGATGGACAATTCCCGGATGTTCATTGAATCAGGCACTCAATAAGCTGAAGGTATTCTTCAGATGTCTCATTTTCTCTCATATTCTCGCCTGATTTTTGCAATGGATTATATCAAAATTACACCAGTAATGCATCATACTTTGATAATGTAGTACTACATTGCCGAATGTACTGGCTGCCAATTTTCATGATTTTCCTGGTACCTGACGCATTATGTGTTATTAAACAGTGACATTGCTTGCCTTGTTATCTCTGCATTTCAAACTATTTCGATTTGCTGATTATTTCTGAAGGGAGAAATAGCAAATAAGCTTGTGATATGATAATTTTGGAGCTTCGGGTCAAGGCAGGAGGTGATGACCTGAGGGTCCAAAGAGGCAGTATTGTCATGAATGTGCAAGCAGACAATGTTGATGTGAGGGTGCAGACAGGCAGTTATGAGGTGAGGGTGCTGGCAAGTAGTCGTGAGGCCAGAGTGTAGGAAGCCTTCTCCCTTCTAGTGTGGTCCAAAAATTAAAGTGTCTGACACTCTGTGAAAAGAAAATTTGGGGAATTTTCTTCTAGTTTGGGGACTGAGGAGCAGATTTAGTTATGTGTGCCAATTATCATCCCCCTGCACTGCCCTCCAACCTCCCTTGAAGGAGGGAGCATGTGGGTTGAAAGACTGTCTGACACAACTTGGCTATTTATCATTGAAGAATGTTGATGTTGCTGTCAGATGAAAGTCTGTCTGGTCCACAACAATTGTAGAACACATTCACTTCAGGTATACTTACATATGTGCCCCCACGAGAACCCCACCCCCCAACTTCCGAGCGGGGGGCGGGGGGGCAACAGCCGTCGAGAAACCCCATATGTGACACATCAAATAATATCTATTTTTCAAGAGAAATTAATTGGTACATGTATCAAGACCTCAAATATGACCTTCACAACGGTCAGCATGACTTAGGGTAAATAAAAGTGGAGTTTGCGTGCACCATTTTTTTCATTTATATTTTTATAGCAGTGATGGTGAAACTAATGCAGCATCTGGCGATATTTGCTTCATCATGACTGGTTTCCCGCAGGGGGTTGGAGCTTCACTCCTGCTTCGGGAAGTAATGTTCCCCCAGCTACCCAAGTCCCTTGCAGGAGGGACGGCAGGATGTTTGTTGATTTTTGATATCATTAATTTATTCTTTTGTATGTTTTGTTTTTTTTGTAAAGCATGTATTTAATTATTTTTCCGAAAATTGTTATCAAATAATATTATGATTATTATTAGTTTTTGTTGTGTGTGGGTAGGCCTTCCTTCTTCTTATCTGCTTTCATGGGATTGTCATCAACATTTCGTGCAAGTGACCTTGAGAGTTTCTGCCCTTTATGTCCCCTTTTGTGGTCACTTATTTCCTTAATTCAGGACATCTTCCTCATCACAAAGAAGGCCAAGCGAATCAAATACGCTTCCGGAGGCATGTTACAAATATGATTGGCACAACTGAACGATATGGGAATCCATTTGAAAATGTCGATGAAGAACTTGTGTCCCTGCATGGACATGTCTGTATCAAAAGTACTTTGCTGATGCTGTATGGCAGTTGCCTCAGATTGGGGAAGCCAAGTACACAGAGTTTAGGACAGCTGCTTTGGAAAACAACTCGTGACATAATGGCCACAATCACAAAGAACAAACTTGCTTTCTTTAAGGAAACAAAGAATAAAGTGACAGTTTCAAAGACCAAGATTTTGGTGCTTTCAAAAGATCATACAACCCTTTTTGGTAAGCTTTGTCATGTTGCACAATAGGGAAGGGAATCTGGTGATGTTCTTTGAGCATGAGTAAGTATTCCCACCATCATCAATGAAGCTTACTTCTGACAAAGCAGCTCTTCTGCATATTATTCTCCAAGAGGTAAATATGAACAAAGATGACACTGAGGCCAAACATCCAATTCCTCCACTGTCCTATGAAGCCATTGTCATTGATGGAGGATTTGTCATACACTGAATGATTTCAAAGTCAACTTTCACTACATTTGATTACTTTTTTATCACTATGTTCTATCCATAGTTGAGATCTCGACTGTGAAGCTGCAATGATCTCCACGTTGTTCGGGATTGGTATTTTGAGCGCAGTATCAAAGTTGAAACTGGATCAAAGAGATGTGCTTCAACATCAGGAACTTCCATATGTGTGCGAGGTGCCACACGAGTCCCAAATGGTCCTCAGCTCTGGAAACAAAGGAATTGTTTCCAGCATAGCATGCTCCACTGATCAACTATTCCCATTCTTATTCATGTATGAATGCTGGAAAACATAACCTCATGACTCCCGCACATCCAGAAATATAATTACAATCCCTCCGAATACCAGGATGTGAGACAATATCATTCAATGTTTCCACAATATCCATCATCTCAGACCCATCATCTCAAAAGCAAGCAGACAACTGTTTTTTACCATCTTTCCACTGGCCATCAAGCATAGTCCAAACTTGAATTCCTTTCTGATTCAATTAATAAGAGAGAACTTTCTGGAAGCCAGTAAGGCCGGTAAGGCCGAAGTCACATTTGCCACGGCGGCCGTGGGGTCTCCAAAATCTACGGCCACTAGCAATTATACGGCGGCCGCAGTATTTCCACGGTCACACAATGTAGCAGTCACATATGTTTTTATTTTTCGGGGAGCCGCATGGCGTATTTAGAAATTGTGGAGACCGAAAACGTGGTGGTGCCGTACGGTCTTTGATTTGATGTCGCACGGTGACCTTAGGGCGTCCCTGCGGCTGCCATAGAATTTTCAAGGCAGACGCAAGGTAGCCTCAAGGTGCCCGCAAGGCGACCGCAGGGGGGCCCTAAGGCGAACGTGCGGCCAGACGGACGGTAACGAGTGGGTATATATACCAGTTCTTTTTTTACTGAAATAAAAATATAGCAGTTCGGAATATACCAGTACGTGGTGCCCCCAGAATCCAAATTGAATTCGTTCCAGGAGGCTGTTCGGATTGCAAAAAGTTTGATTGCCAAAGAGTTCAATTCCCAAAGTCATAAGTATTTTCCTAATAAGAAATAATGGAGTGAATTAATCTGTTCCTGGACCCCAAGAAAATCCACTTTAAAGACACTTTCAACTGAAATTCCCCATGTTTAAGGTAAAATAAGATGAGTAAATGACCTTCGGTGGTGGTGTATTGTATGTAAACTGGTACAATCACCAATCCAAAGGTCCACACAGGCTCGATCTCCGGCCTGGGTTCCGATCGCTCGCGCACTCTGCGAGCGCTGCCCCCAGGGCAGCTCATCAAACATGATGCCCCCAGAACCACAATCACTTTCATCAAACGCATCGGGCTGAGGTAATCATGGATATTCCAAATTACAACCGGTTTTTCTGTGAAATTAAATCCCTGCCCGACAGTCCGTCATACCACGTGATCGGATTGCTTTTTTGTTATTAATTAAAACACAAGATGAGTAAAAAACAAAAAAAAAAACACAAATCAAGGTGAAAACACGAGGTAAAGTAGCAATCGACACACAAGAGATGCTTTCACGAGGACTTCCACCGACGAACTGAATGAACAAAGCGCGAAGATGCGGGTCGAACAGGTGGGGGAGACACGTGAACAAACATGAACGCTACGTTGTTTTTGGTTTTTTAAAAATGTATTCGGTTTTTTGGGCAAAATTCATTTTTCATTCATACGAGACTACGGCAGCCGCACGGATAACGCAAGCCCACCGTACGCCCTACGTACGGTCGACGGGGAGCACAATTACGTCACAACTATGGCATGTCGAATTGCTACGGCCAACGTAGAAATGAAAAAAATTATAACTCCGCGTTATAATTCCACGGCGACCCCTACGGCCTGTAAAAGATAGTCATACGGCGTAGGGCCACCCTGAGGCCACCGCACATTTCTGTCAATTCAGAGGGCGTACGGCTGCCGTATCCTCGCCGTAGAGCAAATGTGACTTAGGCCTAACCATGATAACAAACATTTTCTGATAACCTTAAAGGACAGTGTTCTTCATGTTCATCCTGGCGACATTGTGATCAAGACCTGCAATCATGAGGAAGCCGATATGTGTATCGTCGTACATCTTATGGTTGCTGCAAGAACATGACAATATCTTCTCATGTCAAATTCTATCAAATTTCTATCAAATATCTATCAAATTTCTACAAATTTCTATTTGTAGAAATATATCATCCATACTGGTGACACAGATGTCCTGGTTATCGTCATTGCTCAGCTGGCTGCTATTGACCACATATACACTGGTGTTTAACTCTGAGTGGCCTTCAAAAGAGGCAAGGACACCTTCCTGAATGTGAATGCTATCAGCCACTCTTTTAGAACACAACGGTCCAGAGCTCTTCCCTTCTTTCATGCCAACTCAGACTTCGATTCCACCAGGAGCCTAAAAATGAAGGAGAAATGGATGTGGGGGAATACCGAGCAGAGGATTCCTGAAGCCACAGAAGCCCTTCAAAGTTGCAGAAACCAACAAAGTACACTAAACTGTCCTGGAAAAGGATGGTTTGCAGCTTGTATGACCCAACGGCAAAATTGGCAATTCCATTAATGACCTTCGGTGTTCCCTCTTCTCCCAGAAGAACTGTGGTCCAGAGCGGGGTTCTACCCATGCAGGATGCATGGTGGCTTCACATTTGGAGGGCAGCATACCAAGCTGCTCTGTGGGCCACAAGTCATCAGCCCATCGTGGATCATGACCCTCTCCAGTTTGAATGGAAGAAGAGGAGTGCGGGTGGTGGATGAGTGCCTATCTGAACCACGAGCAGGACAGCTGGGTAGGTCTTTGAAGTGGATGTCACCTGCAGTTGCTGAGGGAGATGTCCATCAGACAAGGGCGAGAAGTGTTCTTGCTGCTGGGCCCAGCTCAAGAGGACAAGATTCTGCAAGTGTATTTGTTCTTCAATCTCCCCCAAGCAAGGGTTCATTATTTATTGATTATTAAAATTGTTTTGTCATCTTAATAAAATATAAAAAATGGATGGTAAAAGGAGTCTCGCAATAAATATTCACCACCACATAGGTACGTCCTTGTGACAATGTTTATGCATTCATTAGAGGAATATGGGTGTACGTGTGTATAAATGCGCATCAACAATTTATGACCGTTTTTGTATTTTTGTAGAAATATATCAGTCAGTGCTCGATTGGTTAGGGTGTGGGATCTCCGTGGACCATCCATTTTTTAATAACTAAATTTTGATACTTTTTATGTTCGATGTTTAGGAATTGGCAATCAAAGGTCATGCTGACCATTGTGAAGGTCATGTTTGAGGTCACTGATATATGCACCAATGAATTTCTCTTGAAAAATAGATATTGTTTAATGTGTTACACATGGGGTTTCTTGACAGCTGTTGCCAGACCGAGGATCATGAGAACATCCCCGCCCATTAGGGGGAAAGGGGGGGGGGTTCTCATGGAAGCATATATGTTAATATACCTGAAGTGTATGTGTTCTACAATTGTTGTGGACCAGATAGACTTTCATCTGACACCAACATCGACATTATTCAATGATAAATAGCCGAGATGTGTCAGAGGGGCTTGCCACCCACAGGCTCCCCCCTTCAAGGGAGGTTGGGGAGCAGTGCAGGGCGATGATAATATTGGCACACATACATAAATCTGCTCCTCAGACCCCAAACTAGAAGAAAATGCCCAAATTTTTCTTTTCACAGAGTGTCTGACACTTCAGGTTTTTGACCACACGAGAAGCGAGAAGGCTCTCTACACCCTGGCCTCACCACTACTTGCTTGCACCCTCACCTCATCACTGCCTGTCTGCACCCTCACATCAACATTGTCTGCTTGTATGTTCATGACAATACTGCCTATTTGGCCCCTTTGGTCATCACCCCTTGCCTTGACCTGAAGTTCCAAAATTATCATATCACAAGCTTATTTGCTGTTTCTCTCTTCAGAAATAATCAGCAAATCGAAATGCAGGGGGATGAGAATTGGCACATATAACTTAATGTTCTCCTCAGACCCCAAACTTGTAGAAAATGCCGAAATATTGCTTTCCCCCATAGCATCAGACACTTCAGGCTTTTACCTGGAGTTCAAACCCCACTATTCTCCCCTCTCCAGGAAAGATGGTAAAAAACAGTTGTCTGCTTGCTTTTGAGATGATGGGTCTGAGATGATGGATATTGTGGAAACATTGAATGATATTGTCTCACATCCTGGTATTCGGAGGGATTGTAATTATATTTCTGGATGTGCGGGAGTCATGAGGTTATGTTTTCCAGCATTCATACATGAATAAGAATGGGAATAGTTGATCAGTGGAGCAATATGTCTTCACACATGGTTATAAAAATGGTGCAGGTAACCAGGTTTCCATTTAGGAAGTAGTGGGAAATAATGTTGGAAAAGGGAATATTTTTTGAAGGATGGGTGGTGCCAAAATAGACAGGGAAAAGGAGATTTTCCAGTTTGAATTGAGAAGATAATTAGGCCTTTTATACACTAAAGGATGGAGGGAGGTGAAAATGGGAGGAACTGCCCATAATAGTATGTGATGAGGGCAGGCAGGAAAGAGAAATTACAGGGACGGAGGAGTTCAACTATCCTTTATCAATGCCAGGAATCTAAATAATGTGGAGGAGCTTTAAACTATACTTGGTTTGGAGGATTATGATGGAGTTGCAGTGATTGAAACCTGGTTTAATGGGGGAGAGTAAATTGAAAAATGGGATTAGGAGGCAGGAAAATGTATAGGTGTGACTAGAAAGAGGAAACAGCAGGAGTCATAGCATCCTGAATGAGTATCACAACACCCAAGGTCTGATTGATCAGTTTCCAACTGGCCATCACGCATAGTCCAAACTTGAATTTATTAAAAGTATAATGAAGGACACAAATGGTCCACGGACACACCAGCACATTACTGTACAATGTGAATCAAATGGTCACTGGCTTTTTCCTCACACTCCCTCTCCTCTTGGCTCTCCCATGCCACTTATTTATGCAACTCATGAACTATCCCAGAAGGCCTTCCATCTGGAAACCACTCGTAAACAACATGAGATTTTTCCTTATCTTTAATGCAGAAACTACTCGTTACTGCCAAATGGTTCCATATCCACAACCAGAACTTTCCTGACATTCGCGATTTTCCACAAGGTGGACTTCAATCTGAACAATTTTATTCCTCACTTTATTCCATATTGAATCATACAAGTGTTACCATCGTACCAAACACCACACGCTTCATATGTCACTCGTAAATCATCCGTAACCATAAGAGACAGGATTGTATCAAAATAACGGGATGATATGAGACTGGGAAATGAAATGAAAGATTCTTTGCGGAGAGAGTTTAGGTCCTGGAGGAATAGTAAGGTACTTGTAGAAAGAAAGTCGCTCTTTGGCTCCACGTGTGAAAATAGAGTAGGATAATAAGCTCTGAAAGAAATGAGAACGGCATGTAGAAAGGGAACAGTCATGATTATGGGGGATTTTACCTCGTCTGCTATAAGCTTGAAAACAGGTCTGGGGAAATGGCATAGCTAAAGAGGATTTTCTAGATTTCATCCTGGAAGATTGCCATGTAAGCCAGTTTGTATTTACAATACAAGGAGAAATGCAGTGTTAGGTTTATCTTTGGATCATGATATGTGTGTATGGTGGAAAAAGTGGAAGAAGGTGAGCACTTGGTGTGAGCAAGGAGTGACCACAACGTAGTGTGAGCAAGGCAGTCAAGCGTTCTGTGAAGAGTTTGGAGCTTGGGATAGTAGAGTAAAGTAATTCGATTTTCGTTGGGAAAATTTTGAGACAATGATGAGGTGTAAACAAATATAAAAAATAAAAAAGAGTTACATGCTCGAGTTTGGGTCAGACGAATGCAAAGGCAATTGACATCATCAAAATGATCAACCTTTAAGGAGCAAATGCAGAGTACAAAATACAGAAATTCCATTTACGTGCAAAGCAGGAGCCAGGAATAGATGTGAATGACCAATGAAGTTAGGAATTGTATTTGGGATAAGCAGAAGGATAAACAGAAGGAAATAATAATATTTTAATTTTTTTTTAAGTTGTTGTATCAGACTACATTGTGAGTCTCATTTGTAAAACCTTTTGAATGGCCCACATAGATTTTTGACCAAAAAATGTTCATTTATTCAAGCCATGATCATCGAATTAGGCCTTCCTCAGGACTTAGAGTTTGATTTAATACATACTATCGTCATAGAAGGATTTTCATTTGATTATTCTCGTGTTTTGTGTCATCAAAATTTGAATTATCATTGCTGTATTTTTGATTCTACCAACTGGCTTGAGTGCTCGACCAACTTTTTTTGTGCCCATTTGCTTTGCCCGAGATTATTGTTCGACTCGAATAATAAAAGCGGGATTTATATATTTTGTACAATCAGCTCGACTATTGGTATTTTGAATATCTCATGTCTCACGTGTAAGGATGATCACCTGAGCCATGTTCAAGAAACTTGAGCTTATTCTAAAAAAATTGAGGTTGTTCAGCCAACAGTGACTCTCTACAATCTTTGTGACTGAACAGTTCACATTGAACTTGTTCGTCTGACCTTCTGGAAGTGACAGCTCACGGGCTTGTCAAATTATTCATGAAAGAGTAGCATGTGAAGACTTCTTTTTTATTTTGTGAGGTTCGAACTTCAGTGCTTCATTGGTTCGTTTGCTCAAATGCAGCTGTGGGTTTGCACCAGTTATTGCAAGGGCACTGATGATGATGAGCCTGATTAGCCCCTTGTAGATTAGTGCAGGAATTTGGAATTTGTTCATGGTACCACAAATAGCTTGCCTTCATAAAGGACACTATGGGATCATTAACGTTGACAAACTTAGGCCAGAATATGGAATGTCCAGTTTAGCGTCCATCCAAGGAATGGCACACACACTGATGGCTCACCTTGCCTGCAAAACACCAGGATGACAGTTTATAACTGAGCTGGGATTCAAATTCAAACCTTCAAAACCAGGCTACACAGTTCATCAGCGAGTGTGTGCACCTCTCAGCTATTCTGCCAAACCAGTGCTTATAATGACAGTATTTTGTTTCAGTACCTGAGTGGTGCTTGGCCCTGTGTTATTTCTGCAGTCATGTAACAGTGGTAAATGTCAGGTGGAAGTTGTTATAATTATGTTTACACATTTTAAAAGCCAATCGCTATAAACTTGATCTATGCTAGTTACATTATAATTGCATCCTAGCTCCTCCACGAGCCTCGACACTCGATACAACAAGATTTATAGATTGATGAGGCAAAGGTTTTAAACATTCATAAGCAGAGAGCTCGTTTTTGAAAGAGACAATCTGATGCCAACATTTCTATATGGCTTTCATTCACCTCCCTGGATTGATCATCCCACTTTGTCCAAAATTTTAGCCTTATTCTTATTCGGGTTAATTACATGAATACAAAACAATAAGGTGAAATGAATGGAATATAAATTGATCCCTGAAAACTACTGTATACAAAACAAGACACTAAATACTGTAGATTAGATGAAGCAAAAGTGTTAAATTTGTTATTATTATTATTTATTTTGGCAGGGAACAAC
>NC_140966.1:27617655-27620155 GCF_056783735.1 Eptatretus burgeri | reverse complement strand
CCTCAAAAATAATTGGTGATTGAATTCAGTAAGCTGATATGAAAACCCTGTACAAATTTTTAGTCAATCTGATGAAAATTGAGGATTTTAGAAATTTGACAAATTTGTTGACCTTTTTAAAAATACATATGTATAAGGAGGTGACTCGTGTTTCCGGTTTCTACCTTGCAGAACCTACACTTGTCCAATTGACTTAGTCCATGTAGTGTCCTTGGTCTTAGGCATTTATAATGATTAGTTATGAGCCATTGCAGTGATCCTTTATTGTCTATCTCCAATCTGTCAAACTTTATTTATTTTTTAATGTATATCTTTCCCTGGTTTTTTGTCTTTCTCCCACTTGTCATTATATATTTTGATATTCCGTCTTATATTTTTATTTTGTCTTTTTTTTGCAATAGTTTGGGTTGTATCTGTTGCTGTTTAGATTTGGTGTGAAACATTTTCTTTTTGCACTTGTTTTTGGAAGTTTTTTGCCTGGTGAGTGAGAGATACCTTGACTGGTTTGGTGTGTTCATGATTGTGTACAAATTGTATTCGGTAGTCTGTTGAACCTTTCATGTACTCTGCTAATCCGACACTCGTTGCTCTGTGCATTTGAGTTCCTTGATTTGATATTTTTAAAATTTCTTTTATATTTTTTTTGTTATTTTTTTTTTTAAACTGCTACATTTGTTCCGTTTCCTTTCTCAGTTGTTCTCTCTGTTTCATTCTTCTCCATTTCCATGGTAATGCATGGTCTTTGTCTGTGGTGCCTCATTTATTTTACTTGTGGCGATGTTTGCCTGTCACTTTTTCTTAATTGAGCAATGCTGCTGCAAAGCTCACGGTGTTGATTTCCTTCAATCAGGCTGACTTTGGTTTCATTTTTCTGAATGCTGTGTTGGTTCTCCTCACCAGTATTTTGTCCTTTTGCATAATCATGCACATAATTACTGTGTGTGTGTGTGTGTGTGTGTGTGTGTGTGTGTGTGTGTGTGTGTGTGTGTGTGTGTGTGTGTGTATGCGTGCGTGTGTGTCTGTCCATCCATTGCGACCGCTCGCTTTTATTAACAGGAAATGGTACATCCTCGACACCTCGCATCCATGGATATTTCTCATATGTCCTTTATTTATGTGAATCCAATTTGCATCCAGGAACAAAACAATTATGGTTAACCATTCTTAAGTTGCTACTCTTTCATTTAAATGATGAAAATCATGTTAAATAAAGACCATTTGACTTACAGGCAGGTTAAAGGCACCTCAATTCGTTGAACTGAGTCACTGAAAACACACGCACAGCGAATGCACGAAGGGCTTTGTTCGCATCTGTACGTCATTTCAAAAGTCCTGTGTTGTTATGACTCATGTCAGATAAAAGGCTGAGATCGTTTTGCTTGGAGTCATCCCTCTGGCCTAACAGCAAGGTCCCAACTTAGTCTTCATGAATGACAACACCAATCCACACAGTACACATGTTTTCAAAGCAGCACATCAGGAAAACATCATTCGTATAGACTGCCCAGCAGGATCTCTGGACTTAAAACCAAAAGATCATATTTGGGACATCCGAGGAAGGCGTGTTAGTGTTTTCAAGTCCACTCACAGTCTCCTCATCACCTTGAAATGGCCTTGTCGAAAATGGTGCAATATTTAACAGTTAGAGCTCTATTGTCTGATTCATTGACAAGACAAAAGCTATATTGGGGTCAATGGTGATCACACGTGTTAAGGTCATTTCTGCTCATGTAAAATTGTCTGTGATCACTTGTAGATGAGCATCATTACCATTATTGACACTCATTTCAGACAGCCATGTTGTTTTCACAGACCAACTTAATTTTGTCCTCCACTGACATCATGTTTATTTATCAGGTTTAGAGATCGATGCTGCTGGTTCTTTTCAAACAAATTATGAACAGGTTTGATCAATATACCATTTAAAAGAATACAAGCATCAAAAGCTTCATAAGCCTGATGCTGGCTTCATGGCTGGGATAGCTGGCTTGGGATATTAGGGTTCTGAGTTTGAGCCTCATTGGCTGCTGAATAGATACCTGGTGGGGTTGACTAAGCCTGTCATCCTTTTAACGTCGGCAAAATGAGTGTACTGGTATAGGGGCACAGCTGTGCCCCCAACAAAATGAATGCTGCCATATGCAAGAAGAAAAAGAAAAGCTTTGTTGCTTTTTTTGTGTTCAGTATATTCCTCCAAAATGGCTCTTACTTCCCCTTTAAAATTATGGAGAGGTTTGGTTTGTACTCATCTTCTGTTAACGACTTTATCTGGTTGTTGATAGTGTTGAGTTCCGTTTGAAATGACCATTCAAAAGTAACAATTTCATATGTTGTAAATCCAGGTGACCATTGTCACATGTTCCTCTTAATAGTGGAGAGGGGCAGTAGTCATCAAAGGATAGTGTCTGCCTTATTTCTCTCCTTTATAAAATAGATATGATCTCCCACAATAATGCCATGCACACTCACCTACAACACACGCCTGCTCGCCCACAAATTA
>NC_140966.1:27577655-27612655 GCF_056783735.1 Eptatretus burgeri | reverse complement strand
ATTTTTTTTTAAAGACATAACTGGCAGTTCAAGGCTGTTAGAATGAATGCTGAACTTCGTGTTTTATTGAAGGTTTAAACACTTGCAAAAAAATGTTGGTTTGCACATCCTCTATTAATGGAAGGCTTTCTTGTGAATGCTTTTGCACACCTCCAGCTGTGCAACGTATTTTGCAAACCTTGTTCCTGAAATTCTCTCTACTCAATCGGTGCCAGGAAAGCAGAAGCTATAGAAAAGCTATGAATTGAAATTACATTATAATTTCTGCTTTTTTTCCAATGAATATCCTGTTTTTTCTTTACATACCAGGGAATTGCTGAATCTGAGAGAGACTTTGTATGCTTCTGCTAACTCTTCGTACGTTAGATTTATAAGTCGGTAATTTAAATAATGTAAAATGTATTTTATTTTGATTTAAAGGTG
Source organism: Eptatretus burgeri (assembly GCF_056783735.1). Lineage (NCBI taxonomy): Eukaryota > Metazoa > Chordata > Myxini > Myxiniformes > Myxinidae > Eptatretus > Eptatretus burgeri. Next base: position 27,612,232 of record NC_140966.1, on the reverse strand, counting down.
TAATGTAGAACCAGGTATTACTGTTGGAAACGTCATTCGATATGAATGTAAACGTTGGTAGAAAAGGAAAGGGATGTTGGTGGGTTGCGATGTCAGACCACAGAAGATGACCGGGAATGAAATTGAAGATTAAATATTCTTGCCAAGTGTTTGATGACATGTGGAACACATTTTAATGTGTTGGAGCAGGCCACAAAACTCTTTTACCTTCAACCAAATTTTGTGCATTTGCTCGGCAAAAATATTTGTACATCCATTGGCCTTTCTGTGCATCATGTTGGAGAGTGACTGCACCACACGATGTTCAGCGTGAGGGTAACGAATCGGAGAATTAGGATCGTAGTAAGGTTGGGGTCTTTCACTCGCAGAGCATGTTCAATGAGAATTTCACTTGGTTTTGTTATTCAAGGCTTTTATACAAAATATTATTTCATTAAATGAATGTACTGGCACACAAGGATTTTTGCTGAATGGATTCCTCACTAGCTTACTATTTCGAAAACCAACGTTTATTCATTTGATTGTATTGGAGAAAGTACAAAGAAGTCTCCAGAAAGATTAATGTGGAACAAGGCTCTCTCTTGCAAATGTACGAACTGTACTATTAGAGACCTCCTGGGTTTTCCCGTTGTTCCTCATTAACCTTATTTACCAGATTTGACTCCCAGTGACTCATGGATGCACATCCCAAGGAAAGAGTCATTTCATAGCTGGGTAGTTAATGTATGGAATGTTTTCCCTGGGAAGCAAGTGACATCAGAAACACGAGATAGACTGCATTTCACTGGAATTACAAGAAGTACCTGGAAGCTTTGGAAAGTCGGGTACTTGGATATTGACAGGATTGGGAGTTAGCTTTGTTATGGATGGCTGATTGACGATTGTGTGTACATGTAGTAATTGTAATGTCTGTGAAAGGTTCTTATCAAAAAATTGAATCTGTTGTCTGTGATTCTTCAATACCCACCCTAAAACCACCAGTCTTCATACTCCCAAAAACAAAAGCATTGTAATGAAGAATAAAAAAAAAAAATCGAATTAACGTGGTGTTGATAGAGCACAGATTTGATGGGCCAAATTACCCCCTGTTTCCAACTTTCTTGTATATCTTTGCAAGGAAACTGGAAGTCAGAGGGCACATGGGACACTTAACCCACCCCCCCCCCCCATATTTGAAACGTGAAGGCAAACACCCCTTACACGGTTTGACACTTAACAGTGCCCTGGCCAAGCTTGAAGACGCCCCACGTAGCTTGACTGCAAAGTGCGCAAAATCAATTCTACATTTCTCAGGGATGTTTGGATATGTAATATGGTGAGCATAGCATTTTATTCCAAAATTCCTTATGGATAGGAAAGCTTCAGGTTTTGGTTGATTCTGCAATATTGGATTCATTCGGTACATGTTTTTGGTATGCGTTTTCATTACCTCTCAGTATATTCCCTCGGATGGATGTTATACTGGATATTACATCTGCAGGCATTAGTTCGTAGACGTTAAAAATCCCACGGTGTCCTTCGTGAAGAGGAGGCGAGCTATTGCCAGCACCCTGGCTAAATTAGAAATTCCTGCTCTAACCCGTTGAACGTCAGGCCTGGCCAGCTGGTAAGTGAAGACTTGGGTCAAGCTTCCCATGGCTGACCCCACAAGAAAGGTGGGATTGTAGTGGCTGTTAAAGAAGGAGAAGATGAATAATAATAAGATATATATATATATATATATTATTTGCCTATTTTTAAAAAAGATATAAAAGGGAGTATTTTGGACCTTTTTGAGTGTGCATTCGTAAAAATACTTGAAATCCTTTTGTAACTAATGTGAAATGTTTTGTTATAGTAATATATGATGAACATTTTGTTAAAAGTACATCTTCAACCAGCCAGAAAAACTTGTCATACCATGAGGATAAGTGGGAAATTCTTTACCCCTTGTTTATGACAGTAAAATTTTCTTCCTTTTGGGGATTGCTGTTACCAATTGCTTGGTCTTTTGTAACCATGCGGAGCTTCCATTTGCAAAGTCGATTCGGTATTCTACTCTTCATTTCTCGATAACCGTCCTAAATTAAGAGTAATCTTTTGGAGGCAGCTCGTTATCTGATCATCTTGCTGTCTTAATGAGTGGCAGTTGGTCAGTTCCAATTATTGGCAGCCAAGTTCAGCACGTCTCGGCTCTGAGCTGATCAAGCTGCCTAGAGGGATCAGTAAAAGCTTTATTGATCTCCCTCCTGTCACCAGCCTTCCCTTGCTGCCTCGGAGAAGTTTTTTTTAATTTTTGCTTGAATGCTTCGTTTCTATGAAAGGGAGTGGATTCTTAAGGAAGGTGTCACAACTTGGTTAGTATGTTGGTTCTCTTGTTATTCAAGCAGCTTTCATTAACAATAATGTAATAATAATAATCTAAAGTTGTTTTAGATGTATACCAAATCTGAATCTTCTCTTTATCAGAGGAATATGTGATGGAGGGAGATTTCTAAGTGTTGCTGAAAGACTGATCTTTGATACCTTGTGGGAGAGAACTTTATTTATTTACATGAGTTTCTATTTGTTTGCATTGTGCCTGGCATTTGGATGGAGAGCCTTGCTAATTGATTTTCCCTACTACAAGTCCCTATTGAATGAGAAAAAGGGCAAAATTGTTGTCATAGATCATGAGACACTACTGCAAATTGCTAACTTTCATATCACGAGATCTCATGTTATTAAATGTGACTGCAAGTAAGGTTTCCCACAAGTAACTTACGAACAGGTCACGAGCGCCCACAATATTAAACGATATCATGAGAACACCGATGACATATTTACCTCTGCCACTGAAGGTGGACAGAGATTATATTTTCACCCCTGTCTGGTTGTCTGTTTGTCTGTTTGTCTGGTCTGTCTGTCTGTGATCAGGACATCTTAAAAAGTTATGAATGGATTTTGAAGAAATTTGGTGGACAGGTTGAGTGTGTGACATGGACAAATTGATTAGATTTTTGTGAAGATCCGGATCCGTATCTGGATATAAGAATTATAAAAAATAACTTTCATTGATTCTTCACCATCGGACCAAAAACAGCAATGGCACACCTTTAACTATAAACAGATAGTTTGCAGTTAGAGGGGTACCATTAACCAGTATACAAGCCAAAAGGCTTCAAAGTCACTAAGTGCACAACCCAAATACAACCACCAAGTATCAACTCATTCCATCCAGCATTTTAGAGTGCATATAAAACAGAGAGACAGACATGAGATAGACAGTATTTATACTAAAATATGCAATTTGGCATCTGTCTGTCTGTCTCTTTTTTGACCACGACACATTTAGTCGTTACTTATCCAATCTCAACTAAACTTGACAGGAGGACTAAGGGTCACACTATGGAGGTTGCTACATCTTCATCTCCCCCCCTCCCCCACGGGGGTTTTCCACCTCGAGTGAAATCCATGTTGAGGTATATATCCATGCGAAGATAACTCGGTGGCATTTTGAAGGCTGCTTCTAATAACAAAGTAACAAGAAAAAGAGCAATCAGAGATTGCAGACCCTCGCCAGGACTTGTTCTTTGTGGTGTTTGTGTAGTTTTGTGTGGTGTTTGTGTACTGGTGTGTTACTTAATTAATAATGGAAATAACTAGAATGGCCACTTTATAACTGCTGGCAGTGATGACTAGGTACCAATACATCCCGCTTTGATGCAACCCCACTTTAATGGGACACCTGACCCTGACCCATGACGTTTTTTTTAGTGATTATTCAATTGAATTCAGATTGGGATTAAAATAAATTCAATTCAAAACAAATGGAAGACCAAATAGGTACAGTCCTGCATTGGAGTAATCAGAAGGAATCCGAACAAGCAAAAAGCAAAGATGAAGTCATCAGGAGGAACCTGGACAGGATTCACATTCCAGCTATGACTTCTCGACCCTCAAACCCATCCAGGCACGACCAAGTGAGCCTTATTCAAAAATAGAATCCAAAAGAACCCAGATCAAAAAATCAAATAATTCTGGCTGCCAGACCATGCATCTGATCAAGTTGAAATTTAAAACATTTATTCATATTCCCCATCAGGACCAGATCATAATTGTGAAGTTTCACATAGATTGATGAACTGGTTCAAGAGAAATAATTTTTAAAATTTTTCGCTCAATGCATTATGGCTGCCAGACTATGTGACATCAATTATTCGTGAATACCCTGGTATCCCCAAGGCTTGGGGAACATCTGTGTGAAGTTTCCCCTCAATCTGTCAAGCAATTCTGGCGAAGAAGATTTTTTTATATGTATTAGGGTAAATCCAATATTGCTGCTAAAGGCCCAGTCACACCTTGACATTTTAGCCAGCAATGGCAACGTATTAAAATGTATGTAAAACGCTGGCTTACGTTGAACTTTTGTTGTTTAAAAAAAAAAAAAATTCGGACGTATTCATAACGAGTTGGTCGTATGCATAACATTAGTAACGGACACAGAACGTTTCGTTGTGTTATACCTAACTTATACCAACGAATGCTGAGCCTGTTGTCGGCCTTCCCAACCTATGCCCAACGATAGTCTAACTTATGCATAGCGCGCTGCACGCATCGCTGACGATGACGTGACGTAGCTTATTAAAAGGCTGCTGCACAATGATTCAAATCATAACCGCCACAGAAATGGAAGTGTCAACATCGCAGTCACACCTTGGCAATCTTGCCAGCATATGCCGACCTCTGAAAAATGCGTCTAAAACTCTGGCGCACGTCGAATACGGTATGGGTAAGTTTGGTGTACGTGAATAGAACGCTAAAGTGCGCTATCATACGTCGTAATAAGTGGAGTACGTCTTGTAATTATAAACGTGTTAAACATTTTACAACGTATTTGCCGTATGACACACGTTCCGCATGCGATGGGAATAAGTTGTACGCACGATATGCGATCGTTGGCACACGTCGACAAAAGTTACTTGTAATGTGCTCATAAGTCGAAACACTCAAGGTAATGGTTAGCATCAGTGTTCCAGACTCCCTGTTTTTTTTTTTCTTCGTTATGACTGTGATGTCGACACTTCAATTTCTAGTGCGGTTATGATTTAAATCGTTGAGCAGCAGCCTTTTCATTATATTATATTATAACCGCACTAGAAATCGAAGTGTCGACATCACCGTCATACCGAAGAAGAAGAAGAAGAAAAAAAATACCCCAGGGAGTCTGGAACACTGACGCTAACCATTACCTTGATGTGTTTCGACTTATGAATACTTTACAAGTAACGTGTGTCGGCGTGTCAACGATCGCGTAACATGCCTACAACACGTTACTCATAGGTTAGAAATAAGTTTCGGGAACGATAAACATTACCTCGACGGGTTTCGACTTATGAGTAACTTACAAGTAACGTGTGTCGACGTGTGTCAACGATCGCGTAACGTGGCTACAACTTATGGCCAGCGTTATGCGGAACGTGCGAGTCATACGCTGGCATAAGTCTTAAAATTTCAAGCAAGGAAAATTTGAGGACAACCGAAAAGTACAACGTTTAAAGCCAGCATACAACGACGTATGGCAGTGTTTTTCAGCGTGCTCTCAATGTTATCAAAACTTACCAATAACGTATTCGACGTGTACCAGCGTTTTAGCCAAATTTTCCAAAAATCGGCATAAGCTGGCTAAAACGTCAAGGTGTGACTGGGCCTTAAACCATGTGACCTAGGATGTCATATTTGTGAAAGTTTTGTTCCTCATGGAAAAGCAGTTATATGTGTAATGTTTTGCTTGAATCTCTTCAGCCGTTTCAGAGAAGAAGATTTTTGAAGGTTTAAAAAAGTGATATTAATAATAATATGGCAGCTGAACCACTTGATTGATGATGTCATCAAAATTTTTTTTTCTGTGATGACCCTCATTTTGATGACCCGTCATCAATTTATCCCGAGATGACCCTCAAAATTTTTCATACTGATCCGATGTAGGATTCTGTGTATGCAATTATGACGTCATAACGAAGGCACCTATGACATTTAAAAAGAAATCACACTTATTCCCCATGAGGAGTACTTGCAGTGTGCCAAGTTTCAATTTTTTTTGCCTTGGTGCAGTTTCAGAGATACAGAGGTCCAAAGTTTATCCTTTTTTCCAACATGGCTGCCACACCACATGACCTACTACATCAGAATAATCATTAAAACATTAAAACAAACAAAAAAAGACTACATGTGTTGTCACTCCTCTGGTGAAAATTTTGTCTCGATGTGACAAGCGATTGCCGAGAAAAACACTCATGTTCTGTGCAAACTGACAAACAGAAAGACAAATGAACCCAAATGCAATACCCCTTCCTTTGTCGAGGGTAATAACAACACTGATGATAATAGCATAATATTGATGTTATTACAAAATAGTATTAATACTAATTATATCCCCTCTCCGCAAAGGGTTTTTCTTCCTTGTATGAATGCTGTGTTAACATGTATATAGCTTATCATGGTGTTTCATGAGGCAAGCCGACCAGAAGTCAAAAATATTATCAACCACAAACACGTATGATTACATTTTTAAACAGTTGCTCCTGCTGTTTAACACTACAATGAAGGAAATTTGGAGAATTCCCTACATCGCATACACCACAGACTAATGGACCCAACTAATCTACACACCCAAGAGATGACAATTGCATGTCCCTTCCTGCCACTCCCTTAGGGAGTGGCAGCACTCGTTATACAAAGTTAATGTATCTATCGACAAAAAATGCAAGTTGTATGATTGTGTCTGAATGGGGTAAACGTCATAACCACAGCACATATAATGCAAGATGATACCTCATTTAAGAGGTCTTGGGTCCAGATAGTGCATGCAGAGGTCTACAAATATCAATATTCATGCAATTTTGAGTTGTACAGTATGCATTTTTGTTGCACACACTTGTGGTGGATAGGCTCAGAATCGTTGGTTCACACATCTACTGGAAGTAAAAAAAATTTTTTTACCGCAAACTCTACAGTCAATTCTGCCAATGTCTAATTGCCTTTCCGCCTATTTACTTCTCTGAGAAGCCTTCACAGTCGAAACAGTGAGTGACTATTATGCTTTCAAAGGAAATTCATAGCAAACTCCATAAACATTCCACACTCTACTCATCTACTGGGAACAAATTATCTTTCAAATGGAAACTGGGATTCCTTACAAAGGCTTCCACTAACTTTTCATGCACATTTGAGATGTACAAAAGAACATACTCTGACTATGCCTTTTGTGAGCGTTTCACGGGTTGTGTATAACCTCAGAGTTGCTGGTTCGCATACCTACCCAAAGTAAAAATTAATATGACCACAAACTATTCATTCAATTCCATCCAATGAATAATAAACTTTTCAGTGATTTACCTCGCTGAGAAACCTTAGCAGTCTTCACAGTTAGTGATTATGATATTGATGTGGAGTTGAAGTGTTGGAGTTGGCATTGGGGTTGGGGACAGGCTTTGGGGAGAGGTGGGTGGGTTGAGTACTTGAATACAAAAGGGGCATCTACAGACCTGGGTTGGGAGGGGGGGTAGGGGGGGTTGAAGAAGAAAGGGGGAGTGGAAGACAAAGTTGGAGTGGAGGGGGTGGGGGTGGCAGGGAAGGGACATTTCCCTCTTGGGAAAGGGGAGTTGAACTTTGGGGGGTAGAGGGGTTGAGGACTTGATAAAGAAAGGGGAGCTGTGGACCTGGGGTTGGGAGGGGAGGTTGATGACTTGAAGAAGAGAGGGGAAGTCGGGGGCAGAGAAGGGACAGAGTTTGGAAAGTGGAGTTGAGGCTTTTTAGGGATGTGGGGAGGGGTTGAGGAGTTGAAGAAGAAAAAGGGAGTGGAGGACAGACATGTGGAGTGAGGGGGGGCAGTTGGGGACAGTGAGCAGGGAGAGGGGGGTTGAGGACTTGGAGTGGTGAGGGGGCTTGACTATTTAGGGTTGAGGACTCGGGGCTCGTCGGCGGGTGGTGGGTTGACAGCATGAAGAAGAAAGGGGTTGAGGACTTCAAGTCACATTTTACATGAAGCAGAATTTCCATGGGTCCCTGCCATTATGCTGCCAAAGGACATTCCCAGCAAACTCCAATAATATTCCACTCGATTGGGAACTAATTCCCTTTCAAAAACCCAGTGGAACTGGGTTATCTCCTGGTAAGATATAAATCATAGTTTTATTGCAGAAAATTGACTTGTTTTTTTTTTATTTTCGGACTTGTAATACCCACTCCAGCAGACTTGTTGGCGTCATGGTTAGAACATCTGCTCTGTGTCTGGGAGGTCGGTGATTCAAACCTCTTCTGAGTCGCACCCAGGACTTCAGAAAAAAAATGGTACATGCTGCTTCCTTGCTTGATTCACAGCATTTAAAAGGATAGAGCATGGACAAACAACACTGGGAAGGCAATAGCAAATGCCCCAGTATAATTCTTGCCAATAATGCTTTGGCAGCACAACTGCTGTGTAAAGAGTCTCTCTCGTACATCAAAATCAAACGCATAACGCAACTGGTAATATGATAGTTTCCCGCTCCCTTCTTCACTATACCACTACCAAGTCTCATCCTTCCCCTCTCCCTACCTCTCCCATCACCCTCCTGCACCTTGGCCTTGATTGCTCTGAAAGTCTCCCCTTCCACTCCAAACTTCCCTCTCACCTTTCTCAAAAACTCCCCCTCACCCTTCTCCTTCCAATCTCCACCCTCACTGCCCCTTCATAAAGTTCCTCCCCCCTCACATCCACAAAGCTGACTCCTTCCCCTGTCCTCACTCTTCCATCTCATCACTCCACCTCCTCCAATCTTCAACTGCCATCTATCCCCTCTCTTATTACTCCCCACTGTAATGCAACCCTCACCACTGAGTCTTTTCTCCTCCTCATTTTCTCCCTCTCCCCAAGCTCTTCTGCAATCCCCCACACTCTTTCAACAAGTCTCCTTACCTCCCCTCCTCCTCTCTCATCCTACCCTCTCCCTCCCCTCGCCTGCACCCAAAGCCTCCTCCCATCCCTCTTCCTTAACAGTGTGGACCTCACACATCTGGGACCTTCGCTCAAACCTGACAGATCTTTCCATCCAGGTTGCCAATGACAAACTAGACATAATCTGCTCAACAGAAACTTTCCTCCTTCAAGACATCTCTGACTCCCTTGTATCTCTTCCTGCTTACTTCCTCCTTCGGCATGACAGACCTGAGCGTCGTACTGGTGGCAGAGTTGCTCTCTTCATAAAGAACTCTATTACTCACTCTGCATGCACTGCTCCCACTCCCCCACACCTCCAGGAATATCTCTGGCTACGGCTTCCCCTCCACTCCCACCACATGTTTATATGTGTGTTGTACCATCAACCAAACAGTGATGCATCCAATTATATCTCGCTTTCCCAAAACATGGACCAACTTCTATCTTCTCATCCCAACTCTCTCTTCCTCATACGTGGTGACTTCAATTGTCATGCCCATTGGCTTGGTGTGGGTACCTCTCACCTGCCATGGCACTTCAGAAAAAGACTTCTGCGATTTGTTTTGTTTTTTGGTTTTTTTTTGTATACCTTGTCAAGGCTCGTATGAGAGCTAACACACAACGCACAGCAATGGGGCCATGAGACAAGAGGGGTGGGAGTGGGAAGGACAAAACAGTGGGGAACAGAAACATTAGGAGATCTGTGGAAGGGAGTGGGATGTGGCGGGGAACATGGGGTATACACGATGGACATTACAGGGACTTTCAGGAAAGAAAGCAGGGAATTTGAAGGAGGTGGGTTTGGGGCAGATTAAAGGGGGTAGAAAAGATCGAGGATTTGGATGGGGGACAATAAGTGGTGGTGGTCAACAGCTGTGTTGAAGGCCTGGAGGGAAGAATGGGATTGAACAGAGTGAGGGAGTTTATTCCACAGGCGGAAAAAAAGAGGAGTGAAAGAGTGAAGGTGAGCACTGATTCGTGATTTTGGTGGTTTTATCAGAAGGGGGTTGATGGCGGACCTTGAGCGCCCTGTGGAAATATGGTGGGGACAAATCGCAGACAGAGCAGAGGGGGGGGGGGTGAGATTGAAGAGGATACGGTAGAAGACATAAACACCCACAACCTGCCTGCGGTGAGAGAGTGAGAGGCTTAAAGACTCAGCCTCATCGCGGGAGATGCCAATGATCCGAAATGCCTTGGTTTCCGCAGCGTGAAGCTGAGAAAGGTGAGAGGCAGGAGCACCAGCCCAGAGGGGAGAGCAGTACTCCATCAGGCTGCGGAAGAAAGCTTTGTATGTGGTCACGAGCTGAAGTGGGCCGAGGAAGGACTTTGCACGATGGAGTATTCCCAGTCGGCGACTGGCTTTGGAGGCCAGGTTGGAAATGTGGCTTTCCCAGGAAATATCATGGCAGATGGTGAGACCCAGAAGCTTAAAATAAAGGACTTCTTCCAGAGGATTGTTGAGAAAGTAGATGGGGGGGGGGCGTCCCAAAGTGTCCTTTCGGGGAGACAAAGTGAGAATGTGAGATTTGTCCAGATTGAAAGACATCTTCCACATGTTGGATCAGTTTGTGATTTTACCCAGATCTGCAGTGAGCGATGTAGCTGCTGCTTGCCGGTCTGAGCGATGACAGATAGAATGGCAGAGGGTGAAGTCATCAGCAAAGAGATAAAGAGGATTTTCCAGAGTCTGAGAGCTATTTGAAGAAAACCAGAAAAAGAACAGGGCCCAGAACACTGCCTTGAGGAACTCCAGCCTGGACAGGAAGAGGTGATGAAAGAACTCCATTTTGGGCCACACGTTGACTGCAATGGGAGAGGAAGTCTGCGAGACATGAGTGGAGATGGCCTTGGATACCATAGGAAGAGACTTTGGTGAGCAGAGCAGGGTGCCAGACCATGTCAAAATCACGCGATATGTCTTGGGATATGGCTCTGATTTCATGTCCGACATTGAGGACCTTCATCCATTGTTGGGAGAGCAGAAGCAGCATATCTAGGGTAGAGTGACCTGGTCTGAAACCAAATTGATGATCGGAAATCAAGCCATTGGAGAAGAGGAAGGATTTAATGTCTGAAACTATGATGGATTCCATAACCTTGCTGAGGATTGGGAGAAGGCTGATTGGTCTGTAGTTGCAGGGATCTGTTTTTGCACCTTTTTATGCAAGGCAGTAATGTTTTCTGATTTCCAAGCAGATGGCAGATGATCTTGAGCAAATGAGACGGTGAATAGAACAGAAAGAGGGTGAGCAAGAGCATAGGACCATGTTTTTAGGACACGTGGGCTGATGCTGTCTGGACCGGTTACAGAATCTGAGTCGAGGTTTGATAGCAAGCTCTCCACTTTGTCAGAAGAAAAGGACACAGAGTCCAGTGACAGTTGGGTGCGACTGGGTTAGGTGGGTACAGAAAGTGATGGGTTTTGTACACAAGATTTTTATGCAAACACTGAGTTTAGGCATTCAGCCTTTTCACTTGCGGTATCAGCTGTGCGGCCATTTGAGGTAAGGGAAGGGATGGAGGGGAAACATGCACCAGAAACAGATTTGATTAGACGCCACCAGGATTTGGATGAGGGAGAGAGGTTTGAGAGTTCTGACTTGGGCTTAGAAAGATGCTGTTTTCTGGCTCTCCTGAGGGTAGATACACACTTGTTCTGACCTTTGTGGAAGGAACTGAGATTACCCTCAGTTGGGTTTGCATTCCATGAGGCAAAGGCAAGTTGTTTCAGGATAACTGCCTCACCACAAGCTTCAGTGAACCATGGGCTGGAGGAAGGGTAGGACAACTGAAGACGAGAGGGGATAAATCTGTGCATGAGAGAGAGCAAGTTCCTTTGAAAGAATTCCCAGGATGAGTTGATGTTGGAGAAAGTAGCGATGAGAGACAAGCACATGGTCAGAAAAACCGATTGGAGCGGAGGACGCACAGCAGATATATTTAGGGAAATTTGTCAAAATCAGATCCAGTAGAGATAGAGAACCATTGGTTGAGATCTAGGTCAGGAAATTGACCGATTGAGTCATTCCCAATGAGTCGCAGAAAGTTTTGCTGAAGTGCCATGGCAGGTGAGAGAGGTACCCACACCAAGCCAATGGGAATGATGACAATTGAAGTCACCACGTATGAGGAAGAGAGAGTTGGGATGAGAAGATAGAAGTTAGTCCATGTTTTCGGAGAGCGAGATATAATTGGATGCATCACTGTTTGGTTGATGGTACAACACACATATAAACATGTGGTTAGAGTGGAGGGGAAGCCATAGCCAGAGGTATTCCTCGAGGTGTTGGGGAGTGAGAACAGTGCATGCAGAGTGAGGAATAGAGTCTTTTATGAAGAGAGCAACTCCACCACCAGTACAACACTCAGGTCTGTCATACCGGAGGAGGGAGTCAGCGATGTCTTGAGGGAGGAAAGTTTCTGTTGAGGGAGGGGGGGAGGGAGGGCCAGAGAGGGGGCAGAAGGCAGTTGAGGATTTGAGGAGTGATGAGATGGAGGTGAGATAGCAGGGGAAGGAGGCAGCTTTGTGGATGTGAGGGGAGGAAACTTTGAGAAGGGTGAGTGAGGGGGTTGAATGGTGGGAGAAGGGTGAGTTGAGGGAGAAAGGTGAGGGGGAAGCTCGGAGGGAGAAGAGTGTGATGGTTGCTTTGAGAGGGAGCAGTGAGAGGGGTGAGTTGGCACTGAAGTTGGAAAAAACAGAATTGTTGATGGAAATCAAACATTCATCTTCTTCTTCTTCTTCTTCTTCTTCTTCTTCTTCTTCTTCTTCTTCTTCTTCTTTCGGCTGCTCCCGTTAGGGGTCGCCACAGCGGATCATCCGTATGATCCGCATAGTGATTTGGCACCGCTCATTCATAGAGAACTGTTTTTTTTTTTTTGAAATTTTTTAGGTGAAAGATGTGATTAAAGACATTTCTTGATGGATGCAATAAAGGTGAATTAAGAGAATGGAGTGAAGAAACGCTGTAACAGTTGGATTTTTTAGGCAAGGTATGAAGGAAAGGTCGAATTCAGATCAGTCTGTTGAAATAGAAGAGTAGTGCATTATGATGCAGTAATGAGAACCACATGTGTGAAAGAGGAAGAAGAAGCATTATATGAGATCGTTTTTATTATTATTATTATTATTATTATTATTATTATTATTATTATTATTATTATTGTTTGAGAGAGTTTTCATCAGATTAGGCAATGTAAAGGTTGTAGAAAAATTGTGAGGTGAATCGTGAATTTGGATCGGTTAATGCACCGGGTGGAAACAGATCACGTGGTTATGGGAGAAGCACGTGGCTATGGGAGGTGTATAGTCAAAAGTGAATTTATTTATTTTATATAAGGATTGCATAAGATTCGGAAAAGGGAAGTTTGATGTAAAATCGTGGAGGTGTATGGTGAATTTGGAACGGTAAGCGCAGAGTGAAGCTGATGTATCGATGAAAAGTATCAGGAAGAGACGAGAGACACATGTTTCCAGGTGTATAGATAGAAAGTACACAAGGAAGATAATTATTTTTTGATATATTTTTGAAGAATAGGTTAGATTCGGGAATGGAAGGTTGGAAGAAGAAATTGTGATGGTAATGGCAAGAGTGGGTCAGCTCAAGTGGAATAAAGATGGTGTGCGGCAGGAGGAAGAAGAAGGATATGCAGTATCATGGGTATGCAGGGAGAAAGGTAGTTTTTTTTGTTTTGAATTTAAGACAAGAAACAGTGTTTAGTTGGGAGGGATGGGGCCATTGGGAAAGTGGGGAAAATAGGACTTGAAGGTAATAGGGAGAGAATATAAATAAAAACGATCATACACCAAGAGGGGAAGGATGGGTAGGCCTCAACAAACTTGGAAAGACAAGGTCGACGAAAACTCACAAAATATCACGATTTTTGAACCAAAACCGAACTATGAACACACAGAAATATGTAGGTGAGAAAATAAACAGTTAAAATGGGACAAAAATCGACCGGAATCTGTCAACTCATTGGGACTGACACAATCTGTCAATTTCCCAATCCAGATCTCAACCAACAGTACTCCAACTCTTCTGGATCTGATTTTGACCAATTTCCCTGAAATATCTGCTGTTCTTTCTCCCCTCCAATCAATTCATCTTACCCCATCCTTGTCAAAGTAGACATCTCTCTGGCTGTTATTAGAGAACTACCTCAGTGCAGTCGAGTCTACCATTTCACTCAGGCTGACTGGCAAGGTCATAAAGCAGCCATCAAAATTCTCAACTGGTCTCCCATCTCTACTTTCTCTGACATCAACTCGTCCTTTGGGAATTCTTTCAAAGAAACTTTCTCTCTCACTCTCACTCTCACTCTCACTCTCACTCTCACTCTCACAGATTTATCCCATCTCGTCTTCAATTGTCCTACCCTTTCTCCCGCCCATGGTACACTGAAGCTTGTGGTGAGGCAGTTGTCCTAAACCAACTTGCCTTCGCCTCATGGAAGGTAAATCCAACTGAAGGTAATCTCAGTTCCTTCCACAAAGCTCAAAACAAGTGTGTGTCTACCCCCAGGACAGCAAGAAAACAACATCTTTCTCATCTCAAGTGTGAACTCTCAAACCTGTCTCCCTCCTCCAAATCCTGGTGGCATCTAGTTAAGTCTGTATCTGGTGTCAGTGTGACCACGCCTCATTTTCATAAATGCCAAGGTGAGCCAATGAAAAAAGCCAAGAATTCACAAGGTTTTGGAAAAGCGATTATCATAGAAAACCTATACGCCAAGAAAACCTATAGAAAACCAAGACGCCAAGGTGAACAACGAATAGCCAAGATGTTGTGAAAAAAGCCAAGGAGTGGTCACACTGTCTGGTGTATGTTACTCCTCCATCCCTCCCTTACTTCAAATGGCCGCACAGCTGACACTGTTCTGAAGACTGAATGCCTAAACTCTGTGTTTCTTTCTAAATCTTGTGTCCCAAACCCATCGCTTTCTGCACCCACATTACCCAGTCACACCCAGCTGTTCCTGGACTCTGTGTCCTTTTCTCCTGACAAAGTGGAGAGCTTGCTGTCAAACCTCGACTCAGATTCTGCAACCGGTCCAGACGGCATCAGCCCACGTATCCTGAAAACCTGCTCTGCTGCTCTTGCTCACCCTCTCTTTGTTCTATTCATCCTCTCATTTGTTCAACGTCATCTGCCATCTGCTTGGAAATTACCAAACATTACCCTCTACAGAAAAAAGGTGTAAAAACAGTACACTGCAACTACAGATCCATCAACCTTCTCCCAATCAAAATCCTTCCTCTTCAACAATGGCTTGATTTCCAATCATCAATTTGGATTCAGACCAGGTCACTCCACCCTAGATATGCTGCTTTTGCTCTCCCAGCAATATATGGAGATCCTCAATGCTCGACATGAAATCAGAGCCATCTCCCCAGACATATCACGTGCTTTTGATACGCTCTGCATCCTGCCCTGCTCACCAAACTCTCTTCCTATGGTATCCAAGGACATCGCCACTCACGGCTCACAGACTTCCTCTCCTGTCGCAGCCAATGTGTGGCCCTTAATGGAGTTTTCTTATACGATACCCTCTTCCTGTCCAGGCTGGTGTTCCTCAAGGCAGTGTTCTGGGCCCTGTTCTTTTTCTCCTTTTCATCAATGATCTCTCCAACACTCTGGAGAATCCTCTTTATCTTTTTGATGATGATTCCTTCATCTGCTGTACCATCTGTCACACCTCAGATCGGCAAAACAGCAGCCTCTTCACTCTTTGCAGATCTGGATAAAATTGCAAGCTGGTCGAACAAGTGGAACATGTCATTCAATCCTGACAAATCTCACACTCTTACAATGTCTCTCTGAAAGGACCATCTGGAACCCCCCCCACCCCCATCTACTTTCTCAACAATCCTCTGGCACATGTGAGCTCCTGACCACATACAAAGCTTTTCTCCAGAGCCTGATGGAGAACTTCTCTCCCCACTCGGCTGTTGCTCCCGCCTCTCACCTTTATTGGCTTCATGCTGTGGAAACAAAGGCATTTAGGATCATTGGTATCTCCCGTGATGAGGCTGAGTCTTTACGTCTCTCAATCTCTCACCACAGGCAGGTCGGTGGACTTTCTGTCTTCTACTGTCTCCTCTCTGGTGTCACCCCCCCTCCCCCCGCCATTTTGTCTGCAATATCTCCCTTTCGATATATCCGCAGGGCACTCAAGGTCTGCCAGCATCCCCCTTCTGGTAAAACTACCACAATCAAGAATCACTGTCCACCTTAACTCTTTCATTAGTCGTTTCCCACCTTTAAAACAAACTCCTACACACTCTTCAATCCCACTCTTCCCTCCAGATCTTCAAAACAGCTCTTCAACACCACCTCTTATCTTCCCCATCCAAAACCATGATCTTTTCTACCCTCGTTAACCCCCCCCCCCCAAACCCACCTCCGTCAAATTTCCTGCTTTCCTTCCTGAAAGTCCCTGTCGTGTCCATCTTGTTTACCCCGTGTACCCCGCCTCATCCCTCTCCCTTCCACAGATCTCCTCATGTCTCTGTTCCCCACTGTTTAGTCCTTCCCTCTCCTGCCCCTCTTATTTCCTGCTCCCCTTGTTTTACGTTCTGTGGGTTAGCTCTCATACAAGCCTCAACAGTGTATACAAAAAAAAAGATGATGTTGTGATGTGGCCTTTTTCATTGTTGCATTTTATTTGCGATCACTTCAGTTCAGTGACGTCAAAAGAAGTGTTTAAAAGCATGCCTATTGACATTGTCAGGTGTTTTTCTGTGTCTCTGCCTCCTCTGCACGGGCTATCGCAAGACATGGCTGTAATTAGCACATTTAGTGCAGTGTCGGCATTGGTGATGATGTGAATTGTTGTCACCGTGGTGTCGAAAGACCTTTCGTTACGTGGTGATGTAACTTGCTGATCGATGCTGCGCTGAGTGTGCGTGGCTTCACATTTCTTAAGTGCACGATTTATCATCAGTGCCAGAATGAGCAAAAGGATCCTTGATATTGCAAAGCATCATCATGAGCATCCTTCCGAGAGCCATTAATGAAGTTGCGACGGATCCAGAGTTGAAGTTTGTGCAGATAAGATTGGGAAACATTCTCATTTGACATTTAAAGCAAAGTTTCTTCATATATGTCTCTTATCAGCTTCTGCCCTTGGCAGCAGCTGATAATAGATGAGTTGCACACTCACTTCTGGGCTCTCATTTTCTGGATTTGCCTTCACCCACCGTCATAAGTGATGGGGATATACTGTATTGATTGATTGACTGATTAATCAGCTTCAGAAACGTACATCATCATTGTTGTCAGCTATCACAAATCATCAGGTTCAGAAATTGCACAGCTGGACCTTTGGCGTTACATCCCTCCACGACTTTGTGTCATTCAGTCAACCATGGAAGTATTGATGGGTCATTGTTCTTATAGGATTTTATTCCTCCAGGAAAATGCCCATTGCACGTTAGGCTAATGGTCCTGTGTTCACCTCTGAGGGGACGTGGCCTGGATTTGTTACTCTGTGGAATAGATTCCAATCAAAACCTCTATATTCTGCCATTAGTAGTGGTTGCACCTTTGAACATTCCATCCTTCAGATTATGGATGTATATTTCCAGAGATTCAATCTGCATTTAGGTTATGGATGTTAAATATGTCATTGTGTCTTTTGAAGAGTGACCAATGTGTTCCAGTACTCCGGATGAATCAAAATGCCTTCAAATGTAATTGGATATAATAATATCTGCTCATTAGAAATGTATGTTGAATTTATTTATCATATATAATTGATGATAATCGGGGGCCCTCTATTTATTTTGTACTCAATATGGTATCATATTTGAGCCAGACTTCTTCTTGCCAGATCCTTTCCTTACCTCAACTTTGATCACTATTTAATGTTCTGCTGCTCATTGCGTACATATCTTATAAAATTGCTGTGTTGTATGTGGCAGATGGCTTCTGGTTGCATCATTTATTGGATTGGATGATGGGGGTTGTGCTGTTTATTCAATGCCTCCTTTATAATAGGGCAATAATTTGTAATTTAACCAGTCCAGTGTACCATTGATCCTCTGTCTAAATAGAGCGCCATGGTCTTTGACATCCACCTCCCAATGCTAGAAGACAGGACTCTAGCTTAACATCCGTCCAATGGACTACACACTTTAGATGCGACATCCTGCCTGTGAAACATCAGGGGAACAGTTCGTAGTCAGGACGAGAATCAAACTCAGATTATACGGCTCAAAGGTGAGGGTGCTATTATCTCTGAGCTACCCTGCCAGCTTGACATCAGGGTTACCTCTTAGCTATCCTGCCAGCTCGACGTCATGATGTCAGTTGTAGATACTTACTGGAATGGAGTCTTTGCCTTATCAAGTTGCCTGTCTCCCACCCATCTTCTTTGAGGTCATGAGGAGATAAGTCATTTCTCAACCGTACCCACGGCTAGATGGATGATTTGAAAGGCTGACTGCTTATTGAAGCCACGGGAACACAACAATCTCACCCTTCCACAAAATTATTCAGCAGAACGATTGAGCATTGAGAGAATTTTTTTTTTTTAATGATATTTGAGAGAGTTGGCTGTTCTTGGAGGCTATAAATTGTCCATACTTGTTTTATTAATAACAAACCAACCGTGTAATACTTGGTTGCTTATAGTGCTCAGGCGAGAGCTCATAAAGCCTGTTTAGTGAAAAGCTCGTCATAATGCGGTCCCAACTTCAAATCCCATATTCTATGTTTATTTCTCCATTATATACTCACATAATTATGATTATTCATGTGAAACTACATAGTCTTTGGCTTCCTTGTTTAATTATGTATATTGTATACATTATATACGAGCTCCTCGAGTTTTTGGAGGGGGCAGGGGGGCGATAAAGTGGCAACAGAACTCAGTTCATTACACTCTCACTTCTGAGCTGTTGTTTTCTGGATTTGGCTGAAAGCAATATTCCATCCAACGATCTGCCAGTGAGAACAATGCCAACAAGTCACATTGGATTGTTATGCACATCACCCTTTTGAGGTGGCTTTAAGGAGGCTGTCCCATTTTCTAACAATCTCTTGTGGACATTACAGATCAATTTTCCAAAGACTGGATATTTAAGTCAATACTAAGGCCAAAATCTAAATTTAAAGCATGGGCTGAGCATATGTACTTTGACCACCTTTCATCATTATGGTCCTTCCTGGTCTATAACTGCTGTGACTGTCCCATGAGGTCCAACGAATAGTGTTAATAACAAATCAGATCAGACAAAATAAATAATTGCTTGCTTGCTTTCTGGAAATATAGTGTACTTTGGAGAATACTGTATTAATTATATAAACTGTGTACAGTATGGATACATTATACATAATTGGTCCACGACAGAAAATGGCCAATAACTTCACCACATACTGTCGTGGACCAGGCGTCATGGGAGACCATGAGTGGGGGGGGGGGGGCTGTCTCGGGTGCTTCTCCGGACTCACCGGGAATCACGGGCCGTCGCCACATAAATAACCTTGTGTTACGGCGGGTCACTAATCGAACGCCAATAACTTGACCACATGACTTAGGGTCCGTCTAACAACAGTTTACCTATGGACATGTGACCTCCTTATCGGGGAACCGTTCCCTTGGTATGTACTTGCGTTATTTAGATTACCTACCGGATCAGGTGCAGCCGACCAGAGCTGCCAAGTTCGTACAGGCTATCGAACAGATTCTTGGGGAATAACGTCCTGGCTAAGCTCGGGTGTGCACCATGCTGGACAATGGAGGAAAACACAAAAACGAGCTGGGAACATTACCAACAACATCTATATTAATATTTCGGCATGCCCCTTTCTTTGTTCCACCATCAGATTTTTGTTACTGCATGAAATGAAACAAGATTTGGCACAAATACTAATGATATTATTGTCTTCCTTATGAGGCCCCTCAAAATTCGTTTTTATGCATTTTGACAAACTCCAACTGATTCCATTAAAATTCGGTACGATTATGGCTTTTGGTCCAACTTAAGTCATTGGCTATAAATTTTTTCCATAACACTTCCGATATTCGAAAAAATCGATAAATCGATATCCCTTATGGGATTTTCCATTCAAATCCACTCAAGTTTAAGGCCTACGGGGGACACAAATTTCCACTTTGCCCCTGGCGCTGTTGACGTCCGCTATGCCAAGCTGTTAGGGTTAGGGTTAGGGTTAGCTACCCTAACACTAACCCTAACAGCTAACCCTAACAGCTAACCCTAACCCTAACCCTAACAGCTAACCCTAACCCTAACCCTAACCGCTAACCCTAACCCTAACTGCAACCCTAACCCTAACCGCTAACCCTAACCCCTAACCGCTAACCGCTAACAGCTATTCAGGAAATTTGCAAGAAAGCCCGGCAACGCCAGGCTTTATTGCTAGCCCGAGCAACGCCGGGCATTACTACGAGTATTTATATAAAGCAGGATGCAAGGAAAGTTATGCGGCACGGTAATGGGATTTATTGCAAATATACAGAAGGGAAAGCAAGGAATTTGTGGAGTCTGGCAAAAGGCAAACAATATTTACAAAAGAATATGGTGCAGTGTTATCCCGAAAATTCTTATGCAGTCTTAACTTATGCTATGATAGGTGCCATATATATATATATATATATATATATATATATATATATATATATATATATATATATATATATATATATATATATATATATATATATATATATATATCTCTCTCTCTCTCTCTCTCTCTCTCTCTCTCTCTCTCTCTCTCTCTCTCTCTCTCTCTCTCTCTCTCTCTCTCTCTCTCTCTCTCTCTCTCACACACACAGACACAGACACAGACACAGACACAGACACACCTGAGGAAAATTAGAGATGGCCCAGAGGGATAGAAACAGTTGAGGAATAACGACCTCTCAATACCTGACGTGGCCGGCAGACTTGCGCAGCCCAAAACGCTTAGGAAAGGGGAGGAGGGAGAAATACTGAGGGTGTCTCGGGTGCGTGTTTGAAAAGTACAAGTGTAATGTAATGTGGGGTGCTGCGTAGTGTAAGAGGAAGAATGTGAGGTACAAGTCAGTTGGGTTAGCTCTTCAGTTCTCTCTTGGGTTTTGCTTTGAAAAGAATAGTTGGTTGGGCTTGCTCGCATTGATTGCTCTTTTGCATCCACAGTAGATGAGAGATAGATGGTGGAAGAAAGTTTCGTGAGAGAAAATATCTCACCGTAAATTGTGTAAGAATCTGTATGTTTAAGTGTGGCTGCAGGATGCAACATAAATGAGGGGCGTGGAAGCAGTCCCGGCTCGCAGCAGAAATGCATGACCCCACACCTGGTCACGTTGACACGACGCTTGTCCTTGCGCCACCTGTCTCCCTGGCGAGGTCCGATGTTTGGCGATATTATCTCCTGTGATATTCTCAGCGATCTCTCCAGCTCTGTCCCTGGTGATACGTACTGTCTTCTAAATGTGCCATGTTCGTCCCTTTTATGAGCTCCAGATGAGAGGAAGAGCCAAACATCAAATCAAAAGAAGCTCTAACAAAATTGAGCTCCGCTACTGGTTCACTGCGGCCATAGCCATGCCCCGCCAGGCCCCGAAAGCAAAAAATGGCTCAGTCGCCGGACAACAGCGGCACGCATAGCAGCTCCTGACCTTTACATGGGGCTGTGGGTTTTGGAGGCGCCCTGCATTCAGACGTAGGATTTTAGGGAAATCCCTGCACTATCCGTATGTCCTTAAATGAACTCCAACACACGTTCATGCTTCGAGTTATGCCCTGAAAGAACCCGACCTACATCTCCTCCATGACCTTGAAGGCTGTGGTAAGTGTTTGATGAGTATGTGGCAGTTGAAGCAGTTGTAGAGTTGCAGGAGCACGTTATGGCATTTGTAGTGAAGTAGCAGTACATTGTGGTGTTGTGGGGAAGAGGTGGAAGTTCCTTTTAATGAGATTGTGAATTATGGTCACATTTGTGATATGATGGAAAATGTAAGCGTGGGTTTTTGTGGGGACTTTTAGTAGTCGTATGACGTGGTTGTGGTGAGCGTGGTATAATTTGTTGAGCGGAATTGAGGACTGAGGCAAAACAGCAGTTGAGAATTGGCATGCAGTTTTGAATGAAAAATTGGTGCACAAATGCAAATGAGGCGCTTGCGGCCCACTTGCTTGGTTCCTATTAGTCTTTACTGGTTTCCGTGCATGCTTGCTTGTGTGTTTCGTGTCAGAGACAGAGAGAGGGGTGAGGCAAAAGTGTGGAAGAACTGCAAGGATTGAACATTAGAGAGGTCGAAGGAGTCCAACACAACACATCTTTCCGCTTTACCCATCAGACATATGGAAACGACTAAAACACATACTATTGAAATAACTGCCTTGGAATCACTGTATGTTGTGTGCCATTGCCTTGGAGGCATGCGGTTTCACACAATCACAACAATACTATTGTGTGATATCTCGTACTTAAACGATTCAACGACCGACACACCGCCTCCAATTATTTGTTTATTTACCTAATACGATTGCAGGACTGACACACCACATCCAATTATTTATTTACCTTAAACGATTCCACGACCGACACATAGTCTCCAATTATTTATTTATTTCCATTAAACTATTCCATGACTGACACTTTCGACACTTATTGAGTCCAGACAATATCCGATCCTAAAAAAGAGAAATAATGTTTCGATGATATACTTTAATTCATCCGTGAAAGTAGATCATGGAAAATAGTCTCGTATAATGTAGGTAATCGCTCCAAACTCCTAAATTGAAAACTGTAGTACTGACAAAAGCGATGTACACGATTCGTAGCAATGATGAACAGGCATTCGAGTGAATGCATTAAATTGGAGAGCTCAATGAAGCTGGTTCCCTGAAATAAACATTGCAGAAAATCTGCCATTTTGCTTGCTCCTCTGTGCACGTATCCCATTGTAAATTGGTTCGAGGTCCGCACAAATGTTTTTTTTTATTTTTATATGTCCGTTTTTGTTTTTTTGTTAACCAGATTTGGTTTGATTCCCTGCAGAGCACCTCGTGAATTTGGTTTGATTCCCTGAAGAGCACCTCGTGAAACTTCCGAAAATATAGACACAGATCTGGTATGGCAGACGCTATGGATAGGCAGTTCCTCTGGGGGACAGGGTGAGAGGTCTTGCAGTGAATGCATTAAATCGTACAGCTCAATGAAGCTGGTTAATTTTGGCAGATTCCTAAATTTTCGTTTACTCAATATAATTGTCCAAACAGCAGAAAAAGATAAGTTTAATGCAATGGAAATTTTACTTTTTTTGTGCATGAATAGAGGAGGAACATAACCTTGCTTGCTTAAAGTAAATAGGTACATCAGATTAGTAAAACGACTCATTATTTCTTTAAATTATCACATTTCACAACAGATTTTGACACTTGTAATATATACTAGGTGTGTTCAAAAAGTATCCAACTTTAATTTTTCGTGCGTAAACAAATGAAGCTAGGGAGGCGTGGTTCGGTGCACGTATGTAGGCGATCCTCATCCGTATGCGTGAATATTTTCCCACCTACAGAAGCTGTCAGTCGCCGACAGACCGCCGATGAGTGAGGAAGTGTAAGTGAGCGCCATCGGATTTTCGTTTTTGACAAAATGACGGATCACTGTGGTCTCATCGCCAGTGATCACTGTGTTGAAGAAGTTGGGATCACTGTGTTGAAGAAGTTGGGATCACTGTTCAGTCTCCAGCATGTCCTGTGCGATCTCCAAACGGAGTTGCTTCTGCTCGATCGTTGGCAGCTTTGGCACGAACTTCACTGAGATTCTCCTTAAGCCCAAATCCTCAGTCACAATGGAATGAACGGATCCAATGCTGAAGCCCGCCTCGACTGCAAGTTATCTGATCGTGATTCGACGATCCTGCATCAGCAGGGTCCTCACTTGGTCAATGACGATCTCATTTCGGGATGTTGAGGGCCTACCAGAATGTGCTTCACTTTCCACTGATGTGCGACCATCTTTGAAGCGGTTGTACCACTCTTTTATCTGTGTGGTGCCCATTGCTTCGTTCCCGAAGACCTGTTGAATCTTGCGGATCGTTTCCACTTGGGAATCGCCAAGCTTTGCACAAAATTTGATGCAGTAGCGTTGTTCAAATTTTTCCGTCATTTTGTCAAAAACGAAAATCCGACGGCGCTCACTTACACTTCCTCACTCATCGGTGGTCTGTCAGCGACTGACAGCTTCTGCAGGTGGGAAAATATTCACGCATATGGATTAGGATCGCCTACATACGTGCACCAAAACCACACCTCCCTAGCTTCATTTGTTTATGCACGAAAAATTATGGTTGGATACTTTTTGAACACACCTCATATATACACACACATCCATATATATATATATATATATATATATATATATATATATATATATATATATATATATATATATATGTACACACACACACACACACACACACACACACACACACACACACACACACACACACACACACACACACACACACACACACACACACACACACACACACACACACACTGATGAGCCAAAACATTATGACCACTAACAGGTGAAGTGAATAACTGATTATCTTGTTACAATGGCACCTGTCAAGGGGTGGGATATATTAGGCAACAAGAGAACAGTCAGTTCTTGAAGTTGATGTGTTGGATGCAGGAGAAATGGGCAGGAGTAAAGACCTGAGCGACTTTGACAAGGGCCAAATTGTTCTGGCCAGATGACTGGGTCAGTGCATCTCTGAAACGGCAAGGCTTGTGGGGTGCTCCCGGTTAGCAGTGGGGAGTACCAACCGACAGTGTTCCGAGGAGGGACAAATCACAAACCGGCGACAGGGTGTTGGGGACCCAAGGCTCATCGATGCGCGAGGACAACGAAGGTTATCCCGTCTGGACCGAACCGACAGAAGGTCTACTGCGGCACAAGTCACAGAAAATTTTAATAGTGGTCACGGGAGGAATGTGTCACGATCCACAGTGCATCGCACCCTGCTGCGTATGGGGCTGCGTAGCCGCAGACTGGTCAGAATGCCCATGATGACCCCTGTCCACCATAGAAAGCGCCTACAATGGGCACGCAAGCATTGGAACTGGACCTTGGAGCAGTGGAAAAAGGTCGCCTGGTCCGATGAATCACGTTTTCTTTTAGATCACGTGGATGGCCATGTACGTGTGCACCATTTACCTGGGGTGGAGAGAGTATCATGCTATGTTCTGCTGGGAAACCCTTGGTCCGGCTGTTCATGTGGACGATAATTTGACACGTGTCACCGACCTAAACATCGTTGCAGACCAGGTACACCCCTTCATGTCAATAGTATTCCCTGATGGCAGTGGCCTCGTTCAGCAGGATAATGCGCCCTGCCACACTGCACACATTGTTCGGGATTGGTTAGTGGAACATGATGAAGTGTTCATGGTGTTGCCCTGGCCTCCAAATTCTTCAGATCTCAATCTGATTGAGCATCTGTGGGATGTGTTGGATTGACAAGTCTGATCCACGGCGGTTCCACCTTGCAACTTACAGAACTTGAAGGATTTTCTGTTAATGTTTTGGTGCCAGATACCACAGGACACCTTCAGGGGTCTTGTAGAGTCCATGCCTCGGGTCGGTACTGTTTTGGCACACGGATGCTCAACAGCATATTAGGCAGGTGGTCATAATGTTTTGGCTTATCAGTGTGTGTGTGTGTGTGTGTGTGTGTGTGTGTGTGTGTGTGTGTGTGTGTGTGTGTGTGTGTGTGTGTGTGTGTGTGTATATGTGTATATATATATATATATATATATATATATATATATATATATATATATATATATATATATATATATTCTTGCTCCATTATATATTAATACAGACTTTATGTGTTAAATACAATGCTGTACTACATATAAACCATGTGTAGTTTATATCGAAAAACGTTTTTGAACAATGCAAAAAGGAAGTTCAGTATGTGGAAAAATGATCAGTTACATCAACTAGTCCACTTGAATAAGCTTCAAACTTATCATGGATTCTGGAAGTGGTTTATCACTTTGGTGGTGAGGTTGAAAATTCTTTCCTCCATGCTCTTTCCACCTCACACATGTTTTTGGATTTGCAACCACTTCAAAATCAGATTAGTTGCTCTACAGTCAAGGGAACCAACACCATTTTGGCCTTATGCATTGCCGTATGGGTATCACTGCTGACATGATCTGCAATCATTTCATCACATGCTGACATCATCTTTTAGGTGTTGCAGATGCTGTTTGGAGTGTGATGGAATATATATATATATATATATATATATATATATATATATATATATATATATATATATATATATATATATATATATATATATATATATATATATATATATTTCTCTCTCTCTCTCTCTCTCTCTCTCTCTCTCTCTCTCTCTCTCTCTCTCTCTCTCTCTCTCTCTCTCTCTCTCTCTCTCTCTCTCTCTCTCTCTCTCTCTCTCTCTCTCTCTCTCTCATGTTAAAGTCTGTGCATTTTACTCTGTGTATATCTGTGCACTACTATATATTGATACAGCTACCTCATATTTGTCAAATGCGTAATTTGAAAACATCCAGAGAACAACGAAGGATGTTAAATTATTTGGCAGAACCAGAAGGGTAGAACAGGGTGATGTGCAGGAAGCGTTTCAGAGAAAACACAAATGGTTGAGAAAGCATGATTGCACAACAGTCCATTTAATTGGAAATGAACTGTTTGCTGTTCAATCTGATCATTGACAGAGTACGAGTAAAATTTCATAAATACAGCAATTATTGAACAGTGTGGAGTAATCTTCTTGAAAGGTGCATGTTTAGTCAGCTGTCCCATCAACAACGCAAACTGTTGGCATTATATCCCTTTTGTTTTGTTTTTCAGACCAAGAGTCAGTTTCATCCTCTGGCCATGTAAACCTTGTGAAAAGATTGATTAAAGTCAGTTGCTGAAGTTGTGCCCAAAAGAAATGTAAATATTTATTAAGTGTAACTGCAATACTTAATAATGCATGTGAATATGCCACTTGCATGATGGGCTGATCGCTTATTTCTGTAAGCAGGTTTTTTGTTTAATGCTATTTGATGTCGGAAAGTTTGTGGCCTTGCGGATTTGAGGAAAGCCGATAACACACATCATGAAGGGATTTTACTGTTCTTCAATAGCTTAGGAGCAGCCCATTGGCCTCTGTTGTCTTGCTATAGATGCCAATGATGCCCATGGCCTTGTATTTTACATCACTGAAGAAAGCTGGATCAGATAAAGGATCTCCCACTAACCCAGTGAAGACTTACTTTATGATGCTTGAAATAGAAACTTTATATTCTGTGTAGCATTAAGTCTCTTCAAAAGCCTTGGTGCGACGACCAAGGCTTTTGAAGATGACCTTTTGGCCTGTTATTTTTCAATAATATACTCTCATTTCAAAAAAAGTCGAAAAAATGTGTTTTGATAAAATGAGAGAGTGAAAAATAATGGATAATATAATTATAATATATTGTCGTTTCCACACCGATTAAGACTTATGCTGGATGGATGGACCGAACTGGTTTTTACTCCATTGGACTGCGTTCGAAGAATGGCGCCTTTGTGTGTGTGGGAATCACAAGAAGCACACGAGGCTCTTTACACTTTTAAAACCAATGGATTTATTTCCTGAACAAAGAACAGGTGATGATGATTGCGACAGAGGAGATGATGAAGGGTTGAGGTTGGAAAGAAAGGGGGGAACATGGAATCTATAAATAAATAATTATATTCAATGAGAGTAAAACCTATGGAACCCCACACCAGACTTGTTCACAGATGGGAAAAGGGAACGAGAACTGAGTGGCCTTCGATCAGCTGGTGGACCAGGAAGGAGCAGTTCCATGGACTGGAGAGATGAACAGGCAATGAGTCAAGTGATGAAACACCCGGACAGGGTGACAAGAGATACATGAACAGGAACCAGGGACGATGAAGCAGGCACAGGGCAAAGGCAGGAACACCAGTAGGTAGGCAGGCACCATGGACAGAGCTACCGTTTGCTTCTCAACACATGATCTCCTCCTCTCTGGATGCCAAACTCAATTCTCCTTCTCCTTGCTTCGCCTCTCACCAACTCTTCTGGCTCTCGTGAGGGTTCTCAAAACTCCACCCTCTCAGGGCAAGGAAAACTCCACTCATTGGGAAAGACAAACAACGCCTCTTTGAAGGAGCCCATAATTCCGCCCCTCAGGAGGCGATCCAAGGCTCCACCCCTCAGGAGGCGACAAAAAACTCCTCCCCTCACTCTCTGGACAGCGCAACAGCCATTTTAAAGCCCCTTCTCTCTCTTTGCTTCAACCCCATCCTTGGCACCTCATCCAGTGGGACATACAAGAGGCTATACGTATGATTCCTTACCTTAAACCCCAACTATATATTACAACACACCACTCTCCGTATGGTGCACATTTAAACAGACAATTATTTAGCTATAAGCTGTTTCCCTAGTCAATCACATCAAGATGGGCTAACTACTTACACACAGACCATACTACTCCATATATTTCCATCTGTACAAAGGTAATCTCTACCCCTACAAACATAACATGTATATACGTATATAAATAATTTTCACAAAGACAATATCTGTTAATAAGATAATATAGTCGTTCTCAAAATGGAAAATAATACTTTTGTCTTTATTTTGAGTTGATCATTTGTTTCTCGAATCTCCTATCCTTCTACAAAGTAATGTTGAAATCTCAGTTATGCAATGCCATTCATCCTTGAAAAACATTTCAGAAGTGTTAATTACAACAACAAACTACTGCATCCAAAGCAGTGAAACGTAACTGTTTGAATGACATTATAATACATCAGAATGAGGAACACATACAGTGCGGGCCATTTCAGTCGAATGGGCGAAATAGTTGATGCTCTTTTATAGACTTACTTTTATATGTTATGATTCACATATTTAATTTACATTCATTTTGTCTTTATTCGCTTCATAAAAATTAAGGACGAATACATTCAGTCAAAATAAGAACACGTTTACATTGAACATACAAATCCAAAGAAAAATCACAAATTGCACCATATAATTTATAATCAAAATACAGTACATAACTAGAAAGTTCATTGAATACCGCACCCCATGCTGTCTTGAGATGCAAGGACATTGGCTGGGTGTACGAGTGGCAAATTTGATTGGTCGTGTCGTAATATTCTGACCAAGTACAACTAAACTGAAGGGTTTTGAAAGTGTCAAAAAGGTGATTTGTATTCTCCAGTGTTTGAGCATATATTTCAATTGATATAAAATAAAAATAGAATAAAGACCAAAAATAGAAATAAAATTCCGGAAGTTTGCCGCCATTGGCGAAGTGTCTTTTACACCACCTTGTTTAAAACGCTACCTTAGTTATTCGTACCTCTTGTTTGTGTCCTTTATGACATCTTTAAAAGCAGTAATTTCCTGTTTGGAATGATTTAAAATATTGTTTGAGTGCTCGACAGGCAGACAGACTAAAAAAATTATCTCATTCCTCTCTGTGCATGCACGATCGAGATGAATTCAGAGCCAAAGTACTGTGAAAGTGGAGGTTCGTTTTCTGATTCATCTTCTGATTTGTGTTGAAAATGTAACATTCAATTGGAATGAAGTTATTCCTCGATCATAAACTGAGGTTTGTAGACAGACTGACTGAAGTGAACCAATTGCTTAACCCCAGTTTTCACTTCACATGTGTGGGATAATTATGGACAAAGCATATACTCGGCCACTGTTTTGTGATCATGTGTTAAAATAGACGTATTGATGCACATGGCCTTGGTAATACTGTATTGTAAAAGGGTGTCTTTAAAATGATACATGTCATGTAAAACACTTCAAGTAACTTTATCTTGTGCTGAAAGAAGCAACAGCTATTCCCTCCACAGTGCTCTCCTCACCTAAGCAACTTACCTCAGTCATCCTCCCTTTTCCTCCTGAGCACTGTCCCTCACCTTGCCCCGGCACACTATCTCAACCTGTCAATGGCCCAGGAGCCCGAAGCATAACCCATGGCACCAAAATGGAATTAATCGCAAACATTCCAGAAGGTTTTCTGAGATCTTGCCTGAGTCCAGGATTAGTCACTTTTGAAACATGACGTGAACATTATTATAAAATTATGTGTCTGACACAATGATCATAAGAATCGATATATAATGGAGCAAGTGTTTGAAATAATGTATGTATATCTGCTCTTCACCCATTGGTTGGACAGCTGACCTGATGCCACCCACAATTGTAATCTGAAATAATTAACCTAAAGTACCCAGTGGACCCAAAAGACCCCCCCCCCCCAAGGATCCAAAAAGCCCAAATAACTCTGAGGACCCAAAGACTGAAAAGACCATGAAGACCAAAAAGACTCAGAAGACTCAGGACTCGGAAGACCCAAAAGACCCAGAGGATGCAGAAAGACTCTGAGGACCCCCCCCCCCCGCCAAAAAAAAAAACACCGAGGACTCAGGCGCTCTCGAGGATGCAGAAGTCCTACAGGACTCATAAGACCCAAAATACCACAAGGACCCAAAATACCTCGAGGATGCAAAAGACGCATAAGACCCAGAGGACTCAAAAAGACCCAGAGGACCCAAAAGATCCAGAGAACCCAAAGACTAAAAAAAGAGCATGAAGACCTAAAAGAATCAAAAGATCCAGAAAACCCAGAAGACTCAGAAGACCCAAAAGAATCAGAAGACCCCTTTCTAATCTCAAGTCTAAACTTTAAAACCTCTCTCCCTCCTCCAAATTCTGGTGGCATCGAATCAAATCTGTTTTGGGTGTATGTTCCCCCTCCATAACCCTCCCTTACCTCAAATGGCCACACTGCTGATACCGCACGTGAAAAGGCTGAATGCCTAAACTCGGTGTTTGCATCGAAATCTTGTGTCCAAAACCCATCGCTTTCTGCACTCATCTTACCCAGTCGCACCCAAATGGCCCTGGACTCTGTGTCCTTTTGTCCTGACAAGGTGGACAGCTTGCTGTCAAACCTCGACTCAGATTCAGCAACCGGTCCAGACGCCATCAGCCCACGTGAAGCAAAAACATGCTCCTCTGCTCTTGCTCACCCTCTCTCTGTTCTATTCACCCTCTCATTTGCTCAAGGTCACCTGCCATATGCTTGGAAATCAGCAAACATCACTGCCTTGCATAATAAAGTTGCAAAAATAGATCCATGCAACTACAGACCAATCAGCCTTTTCCCAATCATCAGAAAGGTTATGGAATCCATCATCGCTTCTAACATTAAATCCTTCCTCTTCTCCATTGGCCTGATTTCCGATCATCAATGTGGTTTCAGACCAGGTCACTCTACCCTGGAAATGCTGCTTTTGCTCTCTCAACAATGGATGGAGGTCCTCAATGCCGGACATGAAATCAGAGTCATATCCCTAGACATATAGTGTGCTTTTGACAAGGTCTGGCACCCTGCCCTGCTCACCAAACTCTCTTCCTGTGGTATCCAAGGCCATCTCCACTCATGGCTCGCAGACTCCCTCTCCTGTCGCAGTCACTGTGTGGCCCAAAATGGAGTTCTTTCATCCCTTCTTCCTGTCCAGGCTGGAGTTCCTCAAGGCTGCGTTCTGGGACCTGTTCCTTTTCTGGTTTTCATCAATGATCTCTCTGACTCTCTGGAAAATCCTCTTCATCTCCTTGCTGATAACTCCACCCTCTGCTGTAACATGTCATCCCTCAGACCAGCAAGTGGCAGCTTCTTCGCTCTCTTCAGATCTGGGTTAAATTCATAAACTGGTCCAACACGTGGAACATGTCTTTCAATCCGGACAAATCTCACACTCTCACGATGTCTCTCCGAAAGGACCGTTTGGAACCCCCCCGCCCATCCCACTTTCTCAACAATCCTCTGGAAGAAGTGCTTTCTTTCAAGCTTCTTGGTCTCACTGTCTGCCATGATCTTTCATGGGAAAGCCACATTTCCAACCTGGCCTCCAAAGACTCAGCCACGATGAGGCTGAGTCTTTGGGCTTTTCATTCTCTCACCGCAAGCAGGTCGGTAATCATTCTGTCTTCTACCATCTCCTCTCCATTCTCACCCCCTCTTCTCTGTCTGCGATTTGTCCCCACCATATTTTCGCAGGGTGATCAAGGTCCACCAACAACACCCTTCTGGTAAAACTACCAAAATCACGAATCACTGCTCACCTTCACTCCTTCATTCCTCTTTTTTCCCCACCTTTGGAATAAGCTCCCTCACTCTATTCAATCACATTCTTCCCTCCAGGCCTTCAAAACAGCAATTCACCTCCACTACTTATCATCCCCTTCCAAATCCTCGATCTTTTCTACCCACGTTAATCCACCCCAAGCCCACCTGCTTCAAATTCCCTGCTTTCCTTCCTCAAAGTACCTGTGATGTCCATCTTGTATACCCCATATTCCCCACCCCATCCCTCTCCCTGCCACAGATCTCCTAATGTGTCTGTTCCCCACTTTTTTGTCCTTCTCACTCCTGCCCTTCTTGTCTCATGCCCCCCTTGCTGTGTGTTGTGTGTTAGCTCTCTCACGAGCCTCGACAAGTTGTACAAAAAAAAATCAACCAAAAAGACCCATAGGATGCAGAAATAATCTGAGGACCCAAAAGACTCCAAGGGCCCAAAAGACCCTGAGGACCCCAAAGACTGAAAAACCTAAGACCGAGAGGACCCAAAAGATCACGAGGACCTAAAAAACCTCGAGGTCCCCACACACACGCACACACAATCCCAAGAGTTCAATCCCCCTCCCAACTCTGTCCTCTCTTTGCCGCCCTCGACCACCACATCCAAAATCTTGCTCCACTACCCCTTTCTTCAAATCCTCAACCTCCCCGCCAAAAGCTTCAACCCCTTGATCCCAACTCTGTCCCCTCTCTGCCCCCTCTCCAAACCCAACCCTGTCATCCCCTCCTCCTTCCTTTTTCAAGTCCTCAAATGCTCCAAACCCCAAGTACTCAACTCCCTCCCTCCCAGCCCAAGCTCTCAACCCCCTCCCCCCCCCCCTCCCAACATCTCAATCTCCACCTTACAACTCCATGCACCCCCACCCACAACTCTCTATCCTCCCCTCACCATTTATTCCCATTATTAACAATGTAACACAAATATACACAGGGAATTTTGGTGCATGAGAAGGTCATTTGGCCTACCATGCCTGCATTTTTCCTGGCCCTGTTGCTAAGTACAATAAAATAATTAATGACCGTTTTTACAGCCATTTTTCCCTGCTGTGCAGGGGTTTGGCTTTTTGTGAGGCAATGTTTTATGGCCGGATGCCCTTCCTGACGCCAACCCTGGTCGCCTCTTACGACACACAGGGATATGGTACACCTATTCTAACCGGGGCATACACCGGGACCAGTACACTGGCACTCATTTCGCCGACCTCGGAAGGATGACAGGCTGAGTCAACCCCCTGGTGTTAATTCAGCAGCCAACGGGGCTTGAACTCAGGACACTGGGATCCCAAGCCGTCACCCGAACCACTAAGCCAACACCAGGCTTTTCCCAATGTCAAATGTCAAAATTGTCAATGTACAATGTCAAAAGTACAATGTCAATGCTAAGTACAATGTCAAAAGTAAATAAAGATGGAACATGAAATTCACAATCACTTCCCCCTTTCTTCCCTTATCCTTCATACACTTCATGGACTGGTGCTTGTGCGTTTGTTTGTCGTGCTACTCCTCCTGCAGTTGTGGCTGAATTACATCCAGACTTGCTTCATAGGATCAGCATGACCCCAATTAATGCATTGGGGTATTTTTGTCGTTGCCGGTGGTATTAATTGGAGGAGGTGTTGGTGTTGGGGTGGGGGGGGGAAGTGAAATTTCTCTATTTAATTGTGTATCATGTCGTGCCGCCTTAAGGTGGAGAGGTTATTACAAGTCTTTATAGTGCAGTATTCCTCCTGTCCCAACGTTTTCCAGGACAGTGAGGTGTTTTGCATTATAAGCAGTAGGTATGTTTTTGCTTCATTTCTTGAAGCCGGGTGATTTTTTTTTTTGATTTTTTTTTTTGCCTGTCAGGTGCCTATACACCGGCCAATTAAAGGTATGCGTCAGAAGAATGTGTTGCATGCTTGGAATAAGATCGCCCAGAGGGTGGGTACTCTGCTTGCATTGATGATGATAATAATAATAATAATAATAATAAGAATATTTATAATAACAACAGCCGAGGGTTAGGACCAATTGTGAATGATAAGCAATTTAATTTTCAGCACCAAATTTTATCGATATATTCTGTATAATGTTGCAATGAAAGAAAAAAATCATTTCCAATTTTCAACAAAATCTTAAAAAATGACTAATTGGCAAGAATGGCTAAAATAAATTCTGCAACCTTTCCATGTGTAATAAACTGATGGCCCATTGCTGACCTCATCCATAAAACATCCTGGTTTAAGTTATAAAACATTGAGGCAAACCAAGTCATTGTCGGTAATATATGTGAAAAGGACCATGACAGAAAGGGTAGGCAAAAGTCATACATTTTGCTGACAAATAGTGAGAACATGAGAGCTGGATATAGTATGCTGAAATTAAAATGCAGGTGAAAATGGGTCAAGAGATAAAATAAAAGAGAGTATAAATTCACGTGATGTCAGCACAAACGCAGAATTT